>NC_053170.1:42265656-42570950 GCF_016835505.1 Polypterus senegalus | reverse complement strand
ATTATGGCTATCAGGAGACAGGGAGCAAGGCCTTATTAATCTCCCTAGTAAACGTAACCATTTTGAAGTTGATTCTATTCACAAAGTAATTGTAACAACAGGTACTTTACATTTATAAATACATCTAGACAAAAACGTGAACAAAATAAATGACAAAACTGTTTGCTATATCAAAAGATGTACAGTCATTAAAAAGATATTATACATACATAGACATTTTATATATGGGTTGTAACAGTGCTGACAAGTTGTGTCAGCCTGGAGATGTGCTGCCATTCCATCATTTAAAGGAGCAACTTTAGCACCGGGGCCTGTAAAAACAGCAAATCTGCAAAGTCACATGAGATTTCCAACTAGTGCAGCAACAACGCGTTTCCTTCTAAAGTTAGCTTGCTTCCTGGAAGAGTGATGTAAAGAGCAAAAAATCCTCATTGCCATACTGGTGTCAGAATTGGCATAAGGATAAGCCCCAACATTTTGTTCAGGAAAGGACCAAGTGCTGCAGAAACCTAAAATGAACTTATTGGGTTTTTGTAAGAAATTGTTGGAGAGTCCTGATGCAGAACCCTGAAATCTGGAATGCCATTTGCAGCATCAGTGTTGAAAGGAAGACAGCTGACAGACTGCTACCTCAGCAGCTCAGCCACTGCTTTTCCTAGTGCTAACCTCTATTGTCCTGGGTGTGCGGTTGCTGGCAAAGTGTTGGTTTAATTAAGCTGGGAAAAAGTGTGGCAGATCGAGTTGCCACTGACCCCATGTGACGATGCGGGTTCAGCTCTATGCTCCCACTTCCTCTTTGGAAACTCTTGAACCCGACACTGTCGGTAATGTAACTGGATGAGCTGGACAATGAGGACACCAAACGAAGCAAGGGGGAAGGTGCAAAGTGCAAACAGTGCTTTTATTAACAAAAAAAATCAAAACAAAATCCCAAATAAAGTGCAGTGTTTCAAGTGTTCATAAATAAATCATAAAAAAGGTAAAGATACCAAACAGTTAAAACAAGACTAAAACGAGATTAAAATCCTGTAGCAGACTTTTGGGGTCACACCAGCCAAGCACAGCTTCTTCCAATCTCTCCAGCTCTCTCAAGGCATGCTCAGAGAGACTTCAGCCGCCATAGTCCTCACACTACTGATCCCTGTCTTGGCTGCCAGATCGCTCGGGGTCGGTTATCCTCCCATCTTCCTTCTCAAATTCATAGTCATCCCTCGGATCCCTAGAGTGGAATCCTCCTCAATCGAACCCACTCTTCTATAAAATCAATGGAAGCGATCCTGTCCCTTGAGCGCTGATCCTTTGCTCCATCCGGGACCCCTGACCACGCTGACCTCTCTTTTTCAGCTGGCTAGCTGGCTCATCCTCTTTCTCTTTCTCTCGCTCTCCCAGCCTTTTTACTTTCTTTATCATCTCTCCCTCCTCCCTGTGTCGGCCTATTCTTATACGGCTACTTGGGCGCAGCGCCTCAAGCATGAACCGCAGGAAACTGATTAAGTACTTTAGAATGATCGCACCCTCATGTGCAGGTGTGACTCGCCCCAATTACCTCATCAACTCCTCACAGCTGCACGATCGCGCAGAGACTGACACGGCGAAATGGATTTTTTAAAATCTGACCTCTCTTTTGAACCCGTGGACCAACTATACCACATCCTAGGTGAGCAGTGTGAAGCAGAGCTGCTAGTAAAACTGCAAAGGCAAAGAATATGATACATTGTTGAGGTGTTACAGAATGACAGTGGATGGAGAGTCTCAAAGCTGAGATCCAGACATAGAATGGTGTTTATGCCATCAGTTCAGTGAAGGAAGACAGCTGAGAAACCGATAAAAACAGAAGCTCCACATAAGACGTTTTGACAATACTCATATAATTGACAAGTCACCACACAAAAGTGCCCTGTTTTACATATCAGCTGCACCACAATTGGCACTTAGCACCCTGATGCACCACCTGCAAATGTAATACATAACATCTCATCTGAGCCACCTGACAACGAAGTACTCAAGACCACTGATGATGTGCCCTTGTCAGCGGACACAGAGTTGGAAGTTGACTTCAAAGCAAGGACTATGTAATGGCACTAACCAGTTGTGTCAGCCTATAACCATGGCAAGGGTGCAAACTCACAACTGAATTCCAGTTACTGTGGGAATAGCGAGTGGAAGTTTTAAGGATAGCGAGCTGCATGCTCCCTGGGAAGAGGTTCGTTAGAGATTGTAGCCTTTACTACACTGAAAATATACAAAAAGATATATAAGAAATAAAGTATAACATCATTCCCTAGTGGTATGGCGGTGATCTTAAAGGTAGAAATAATCAATAACACTAAAGGAAGGTTATACATAACTTCGTGTTTAATAATGACTTAACACTCAAAATAATATAATACTCGAAGAAGAGCTATACTTGGCCAAAATATGATACAGTCAGAGTTTCCTGCAATCAGTGCTTGTCCAACTTTGAGAGAGAGAGAGTGCAGGAAAGCATGTTGTCCTAGGCAGGGGCAGGAGTGATGTCTTCAATCCATCCATAGGTGAGCTCTAGGGTTCGGCGCAGTTGTCCAAGATTTTATGTTTTCTCTACAGGTTCCAAAAGATGAATATGCCACAAACAAATATGTAAGCAATCTTTTTTCTGGTCTAGCATGAATAGCATACAAGCCTGCCTGAGTTCAGGTTGCTTGCAGAGGTTGCTTGCTTGGCAGTATCAGTTTGAGGAACCTTGAAATAGCTGACAGTGATCCTGGCAACCCTGGTCATAATATCAATCATTACCAAACATTGTACTTCAGCATTGTGTAAGACTTGGCTTATTTTATCGTCCTGTCAGGTTCACCATGTCACTTAGTTTGTGTGGCTATTCTTAATAAAATAATGTGTTTATAATGAAAATCACAGATCACGGTGGTACACTTAAAACCTTTGCCTACCCAGGCTCACTAGAATAGTGATGTGAAGAGCAAAGAATCCATACATCCATATATAATTTATGTTTACTGTATGTTCGGACTACTGTGACTTTTTTCTTGCATTCTGGCACTTCTCACGTCCTGTCGTGTTGTCCCCCAGAGCCACTCACACTTGCAAAAGATTGTAGGCTAAAAGGTGTAACTTTTAATAATTCAAGATAACCTTCACCTTCAGTGCTTATTATGCACTCCCATTTCCCCAGTTCCTGTTATCCTATCCTGTTATTTCTTTTGGTGGCAAGTAGGTTGGATGTGACGACCTCCACACTCCTCTTGTAATGTTAGCCTGGATACAAAAATGACAAAGACAGAATTACATTTAATCCAGAAGGTATAACACCCCTTCAAAATCAAAGCGAGGTGCAGATGTCTCAGCCTCCTCCTTCACTAATTTGGAAATTGTATTGCACTTATAAACCAAACTTCTAATTCTTCTTGTATCAGTGCTTCATCAAAATGAAATCAAGTGTCCTGGTCCACGATAGTGCCTACAGCTGCACACTTCTCATTCACTGCGTTCTCCAAATCCTAAGAAAAAGTCATGACTTCTAGAAAGCAACGTTTGATGTCTGTGGACCATTCCTTTCTCCAAGTAGCCATTACAAGTATGTTGTTAACATGGAACTGTACAATTGCATGTTAAGGCTTGGAGGTTTACCTAATCACTAAAAAAAGAATTGCAAAAACACAGAAAAACACAACACAAAACACCATACCTGCAATCTTTGAATGACCTTGTCATGAACACATAAATTGGCATACACATAGTAGAGTTATTCCTTCTTCTTTTGTTCCAAATTCAGTTAAACCATAGTGTTGTACTAGCTACAGTGTTACATATCCAGGAAACTGGGTTCAAATCGCAGCCAGGTCAATGTATTATGGAAGATCCATCCATGTTTGTGTGAGTGTCTCTTTAGGTTCCTCCTGGGTGTGGACTGAAGCTTAACGGCTGCCATAGTTGCCAAAGGTGCATCTGCTAATTAAACACTTATCTGATAAATTATTTTGTGTTTTATATTTGTAATAAATAACTAATATATTGATAATAGATAACTTTTCAGAAATCTGTTTTTCACTTTGGCATTAAAGTGTTTTTTACTGATGAGGAGTATCCAAAAAAGTCAAACTACTTCAACTGTGATTCAATGTAATATAACAATAAAATCTGAAAACTTTTTATAGTCCCTGTCCTCTATTTTAGAAGCAGACTGAGGTAAAATGGAAACTAGAAGTTGTGTCGCCACTCTTGAGTTGATGGAAATCCGTACTAACGAAATCCGTACTAACCCTTACTTTCTCTGCTGTTCTTTTTCTGGTTTTCTGTGGTGGCAATCTGCACCACCACCACCCTATCAAAGCACCGTGATGTCCCTACATTGATTGATTAAAGGCCAGAGGTCCACATGACCATCAATCATCAAGTTCTTTCACATGAAGCCTGTAAATCATGAGGGCTGATTGAAGTCATTTATTTTAGGTAGAATGGCCAGTGGGGGCTGGGTGGTCTAATAGCCTCGGACCCCCTGCAGATTTTTTTTTTTCTCCAGCCCTCTGGAGTTGTTTTTTCTGTCCTCCTGGCCATCAGACCTTACTTTATTCTTTGTTAATTAGTATTGACTAGTTTTATTTTTTTATATTTTTTCTTATTTCTTTCTTCATCTTGTAAAGCACTTTGAGATACATCATTTATATGAAAACGTGCTATATAAATAAATGTTGTTGTCGGTAAAGAAGTTGCATGTACGCCCTCTGGACACGCATTAAATTAAAGTTATGGTTCTCATGTGGAGAAAAGGCGAAGTCCAAGGTGTTTCATTCTTTTTTAACATACCAGAATGTTTACAAGCACTACATTAAGTTACCCCTTCTCCTTTATATGGCTGGTGGCTTTCTCTTGAACTGATTTATTTCTAAAAGCCCACAGTGGCTGTTTATTCAACAGTTTACTTTCAGTCTGAACAGAATGTATGTCACAGCTGCCTGTGCCATTAGCCTGCTCTCATTTTCTGTGCAGGGCTAAATGTGTTTTAAATAGATGGATGAATATCTCTGCTTTGCTTATTTTCAGATCATTTACTTTTGAACTGTGTATTTCTCAGGTACAGTAAATTCAATTTATTTTCTCAGACGGTGTGGCTCGCTTCGAAAGCTACTTGCAGAATTTTAGTTTTAAAAATATTGCTTTAAATTTAAACAGTCTTAGAGATGGTGTCATGTGTGCACATCCGAGTAAGAGGCTTGGAACTTGCTGTTTACGATCAGATTGATGCTGCAGATGCCATCAACATCTGTGCGGCTCAGTAAAGCCTTCTAAGCACAGTAGAGACATTTCTGACCGAATCTAAAGCTGGAGAGCCAGTACCTTGAGATCAACAGTTTTATTTTATTATCATCTTACTACAATATTGGGTGATGGCTCAGTTAATCATTAGCATTACTCTTTAATTAAAACTAAAGTTTCTATTCTTAGATACATTTATTTTTGTCTTTTCTTTGTTTAAGAGCTTTAAATCATATATAAACACCTAATTTCCAAACCTGTTGTTAGAAGTATTTCCAATCAGGCATGTGTTTGGTTAATTGTCGACTCCTAATTGACGCTGTGCCCTGTAAAGAATGGGTGTCCCATCTGGGGGATCTTGCTTTGCACCTAATGCTGTCAGGATAGCCCCCAGACTCCTATGAGCCTGAAGTAGATTAAGTTGGTTTGAGAATTTTATGTTATTATATGTGTGTATTTTTTTAATATTAAATGCAGTACCAGCTGATTCATTCTTGTGTTTATAGCCCTCTCTGGGGGTTATAAACCTGGAACTACCCCAAATGAGCCAAATGACTTTTATTTAATAATTGATAGAACTTGCAGTCAGTTCTAAATTTTACACATTTAGGCTTCCAACACATTACTGCAAGCTAACATACTTGCCAGGCAACTTTATCACTGATGTGTTCACACAGGCGCATACAAATGGAATTTTGTAGGCTACCAACTCATAATTCTTAAATTAAGACACACCATCTGCTTTTCCAGTAATGACAATATATGAAATGGTGCCTCTGCATGTTTTAATTTCTGATTTTTAATAGGAATATCTCTTCCCCAGTTGATTTTTACATAGCACCAGTAAGGTAGGTTGAATGTCCATCATAGCACTCAGTTTGAAAGAACTATTGGCACTAAGCAGACAGAAACCGTCTTGGATAATAACATACCCTGTCGAGAAACAAGGTCTAATTTATGTAAAAAAAAAAAAAAAAAAAAAAAAATCTCTCTGCATTGAGCTTGGTCAGATTTCTTTTGACTACTCAGTTGTCAAAGGAATATATTGCTAACGCATGCAAAAAAAAGAAAGAAAATGGTACTTGGAAAGTGAAGGGTATTTAAAGGGTATCACAGGAGACCATAGAAAAATAAGATGTGATAATGTTAAATAGGAAATTAACATCCTTAGATGGTCACCTACATGGAAATTAATAGAGTACCGTGACAACCATCCTAATGCCTCGCTTGATAAATTTCCTCTGACCTGGCCTGTCAAAGTATATTCAGTGAGCGGACTTAATTTGTGAATATGAATGAATAATTAATTGCAAAAATACCATAGAGAACAGAAGTAGTAGTGTAGGTGTTGAGGTCTGCAAAACAAGGATTTCACTCTATACTTGAGAGCAGGCACTCAGCTTAAGGGTTAATCATGAAAGTATTTCTTTTCTACCCAGAGGCAAGAGGGTTTTAAAGTCAATCTAGGTTACAGAAAGCACAACATTCCACAAATTATTATATCTTTGGTTTAGTGTGATGATCATAGTGACTTAAAGATGAGCTAAAAGAATCAAGTTAAACTCTCATAATGTTCGTTTAATTTCATGTGCCTTTTCCTACACACAGAACACTGGATCACGCATCAGGCAGATTCACATCAGAGCTGAATGGTAGGCCATCACACATCTTCACGTCATCAAAGAATATTTCCACACATTTCAGTTCATCTGGTGGGATTTATTTTACTGTGTTAAACTATCAGGATCCTACGAATGAAAGCATATCTATAGAAACTTTTCTTTGAGATTTATTGCAAATGTCAATATCAATTGTCTCTTAATTTTATAATCTTCCACCTCATTTTGAAATGAGGCTTAATTCAAATGTGTAATCAAAAAGACAGTTATATCTTATTCACTTATTGTTTTACGTGTGGCCTTAATTTGTTTAAAGTGCATTGCAAAGAAAATTGGATAATCAGTCTGTTAGGAAAAATATTCTGTAAATAAAGAAAAGTCTCGAGTCATCCTTACAGATGTATCCAAAATGAACAATCTCTATTTAGACCAAGCTGCTGTGCTCCTGTTCAGTACAACATGGCAGACTGAGTAAAAAGACAAAGCAAGGATCTAATGTATAGTAGATTCATTTACATTTCTTCTTATTTAAAAATTATTAAAAATAAAATAAAATAAATTTAACTACAATTATCTCATCATTCCCTTGGTTATTGTTTATAACACAGGAAAGGCACGCCCATAACATTCCACGTAGAAATAATAAAAAACACACAGAGATATACTTTTATGTTTTTGTGCTGCAGAGCAACATATGCAATAGTGTTAGGCCACTACAAACATCATATTAAAATTTTAAAAAATGATACTTATTGATCAGATGTTTGTTTTCTTCAAAGATTTTCAAAATAGCCTATCTATCTTTTGGGGGGCAGGGGGTATTACAATACAATACAATACAATACAGTTTATTTTTGTATAGCCCAAAATCACACAGGAAGTGCCGCAATGGGCTTTAACAGGCCCTGCCTTTTGACAGCCCCCCAGCCTTGACTCTCTGAGAAGACAAGGAAAAACTCCCAATAAAAACCTTGTAGGGAAAAATGGAAGAAACCTCGGGAAAGGCAGTTCAAAGAGAGGCCCCTTTCCAGGTAGGCTGGGCGTGCAGTGAGTGTCAAAAGTAGGGGGTCAATACAATACAATACACAGAACAGAACAATTCCTTAATACAGCATAATAATAAAAAATTTTAGAAGTATGGTTTAACAGTAGATGATATGACATAATTAGGTTTGGATATTTTTAGTCTTGGAGACCTCATCCAGCTAGCTGCCTCCCCATTTGGCCATGCCACGGCTGAAACGTTGCTCCGATGAAAGGACCCCTCTTTCCCATGATTCCTGTGATCCTCCATCAGGGATGACTTTACCATAGGCAGGCAAACAACTTGGCAGGTGGGCGTGGCACCAATTGCCACATTTGGGTACCGAGAAAAGAATAGGTGAGGGATAGTATTCAAATATAATTATCATATTACTTATGTTTTAGTGCTAATGACTAACAACAGAGATGCAGTATGTACAGTTAATCAGCAGCTCTAGTCAGGATATGCTAAACTGAAGTAGTGAGTCTTCAGCCGGGATTTAAAGGCTGAGACTGAAGGGGCATCTCTTATGGAAGCAGGAAGACCATTCCACAGTTTAGGCGCCCTGTTACTAAAAGCTCGACCTCCCACTGTTATTTTATTAATCCTTGGAATCCTAAGCAGACCGGCATCTTGAGATCTTAATGTGCGCTCAGGTTTGTAAGTCATGATAAGTTCAGACAAGTAAGCCGGACCTTGGCCATTTAATGCTTTATATGTTAAAAGGAGCATTTTGAAATCTGCCCTAAACTTAACTGGGAGCCAGTGTAAAGATTTAAGAACTGGAGTTATGTGTTCATATTTTCTTGTTCTTGTAATAATTCTTGCAGCCGCATTTTGGATTAACTGGAGGCTGTATAGAGAACAGTTTGAACAGCCAGTAAACACCGCATTGCAGTAGTCAATCCTACTAGAGATAAATGCATGAATTAATTTCTCACAATCCTGTTTATTTAGAAAGCGCCTTAATTTCCTAACATTTTTAAGATGGAAAAAACATGTTTTGGACGACTTTGTAATATGTGCTTTAAATGACATGCTAGAATCAAAGATAACTCCTAGATTGCAGGCTGATTCAGTAAAATTAATTGGGATTCCAACTGAATTAAATGACGACAAAATATTGCTGTGATCAGCGTCATTCCCTCCAACAATTAACATCTCTGTTTTATCTGTATTTAAAGACAAGTAGTTCTCATTCATCCATTCCTTTAATTCACTAACACAACTAATTAAAGACAACATCGGAGAAACAAAATTAACATTATGCTTCCTAATGAGAGATCCCAGTGGAAGCATGTAAAGTGAAAACAGTAAAGGTCCCAGTACTGAGCCCTGCGGGACACCATATTGAACTTCTGTGTATAATGATGGAGTACTGTCTGCATATTTCTGTACATACTGGAATTGATTTGATAAATAAGAACTGAACCAAGCGAGCACGGGGCCTGTAAGCCCAACATTGTTTTCTAGCCTGTGCAGTAAAATAGAATGGTCAATGGTGTCAAATGTTGCACTTAAGTCCAACAACATAATTACAGTGGAATTTCCTTCATCAGAGGATATCAGAATGTCATTTACAACCCGTGTTAGTGCCGTTTCTGTACTATGACCAGTGCGAAAGCCAGACTGGAATTTCTCAAATAAATTGTAATGCATAAGGTGTGACTGAAGCTGACTGGCGACTACTTTTTCTAGTATTTTAGAGAGAAATGGTAAATTTGAAATAGGCCTATAGTTATTTAGTATGTGTGGGTCTAGGTCTGACTTTTTAAGTAAAGGTTTAATGACTGACACTTTTAGTGCATCAGGTACTGTGCCATGCAGTAATGAACTATTGATAACGGTTAGAATAGGCTGCAAGAACATCCATTGCACTTTTTACTAGTTTTGTTGGCACTGGATCTAGGGAACAAGTAGTGGGCTTCATTTTAGTAATTTAAGTTAAGACTTCCTGGTGAGTTACAGGATTAAAATTACTAAAGTGCTGAATGCAATGTGCGGCAGGGTCTGCTAAGCTAGTATTTGGCTTGTACTGTGATGCTGAGATCTGGGATCTTATATTTTTAATTTTCTCATTGAAGAAGTTCATAAAGTCTGTACTGCTAATATCTGATGGTATTTTGCACTTTTGATCTGAATTGCCATTTGTTAATTTAGCCACTGTTCTAAACAGTAACCGAGGATTTTTATTATTGCTATCTATTAATGTAGAATAGTATTCTGAGCGAGCTTTAAAGAGGGCTTTTTTATATTTATTTACACTCTCTGTCCATGCAATTTGAAAGACATGTAGCTTTGTTGTTCTCCATCTGCGCTCTAGTTTTTGACACTCTAATTTAAGAACTCGAGTATTTTCATTAAACCAGGGAGAGTTTCTATGTGCTTTGATCACTTTTGTTTTTAGGGGAGCCACTGTGTCCAGAGCATCTCTCAAGGTCACATTATAATGCGATATTAGCTGATCTAAATTGTTTTCCATGTTTACATCTGATGTTAACTGATCTAAATGGTTTTCCACAATTACACTCGACTTACTCAAGGTATCTATAAATTTTGAAGCAGAATTACAATCTAGATGTCGCACTGTCTTTGTTTTAATCTGCGAGTGCATTGGCATGGGCAGAACTAAATCAAATGTAATTAAGAAGTGATCGGAAATAACTACATTTAATGGAGTAATATTTAAATTTTGAATTTCAACTTTGTAAGTTATAATTAAATCTAATGTGTGGTTATGATTATGAGTTGGACCTTTGACAATCTGACAAAATCCTACTGAATTTAACAAATAAGTAAAACATTTGCTAAAAGTGTCAGTTTCCACATCAATGTGTACATTAAAATCCCCCATCAGAACTACGTGATCATAATTTATAGCCAAATCAGACAGAAGGTTGCTAAATTCAGTCATGAACAATTAATATGGCCTTGGTGGTCTGTAGACTAGCACTATAATTGTGTTGGAATCTGTTTTAATATTTAAAATGAATGCCTTAAAGGATGTAAAGTTGCCTAAATTTTTAGGAGTGATTTGCATTTTGTTACAATGAATTATTCCAAGGCCTCCTCCTCGACCAGAATCTCTAGACTTATGAAGGAACGAGTATCCATCTGGTGACGCCTCTGCTAGGGGAACAGTGTCACATTTACTAAGCCAGGTTTAACATCTTCATCTCCATTAGCATTTGCTCTTTCAGGTTAGGGTCTTGGTATTTTCGGTAATATTTATGTAATACTATTTTAAAGATCATCCAATGGAAATCTTGACAAGCCTAAAATATTGAAAGTGGCAGCTAATATTGTTTTTGTTAGGGACTGCATGTGTTCATTTCATTTAAGGAAAGGCTCCCTGCAAACGTCTGTCTTTGCAACAGAGCCAAGCTCTTTAGAAAAGTGTCAGAAAAGCAGCAAGATGAAGTAACTACTCAATGAAAGTATCCGTTTCAGCAAGTGAACTGAAAAAACTGTTTTTGAAAAAAAGTCCGGTCAAAGACAGCTGCTGTACTTCCCCTTTCTCATCTAAACTGAGCATCTTGCTTACTTGCTTTCGTCCTGTTAGCAGAGGTTACAGTTTCTCAAAACACTGAGAATGTTCCTCAGTCATTAGCACAAGCCACGGTTATTCCCATGGGAATCAAAAGTGGCACTTTCTAACTAAGTAAAATCGTCTAAATCCTGCTTTGCCTTTCAGTTTTCCCAGAATATACAACACTTCTGTTCAGCTTGACAAGTTGGGGTTAGGTGGTCTTGTGGCCTTGGATCCCCTTCAGATTTTTTTTTTTTCTCGACCGGTCTGCAGTTTTGCTTTTTTTTTTTTGTTTGTTTTTTCCGTCCTCCTGGCCATCTGACCTTAATTTATTCTTTGTTACTTATTATGGCCCAATCATATTTATATATTTTTCTTTTTTCTTTCTTCATCTTGTAAAGCACTTTGTGCTACATAATTTGCATGAAAACGTGCTATATAAATAAATGTTGTTGTTGTTGTTAAATTGAGCTTTGGCTTAGCTGCTTTGGAAACAGTTCTTTCTCCAGTAAGAAATCTTTGGATATATTTTCTCCAATAAACTGGAACATGACTATCACAGAATTGTCATCAAGGACTGAATAAAGACGGCATGAACCCACCCAGGTTGCATATTAGTTTGCATTGCTTATATTTTCTGCTATTGACCTTGATGCATGCAAATACAATTTTTTGGTGAAAGCTTAAGTCAATATCTGTCCTCTACTAGCGAGCCGAGACAGTATTCCAGATCAATTCCTTGTCTAGGTGTGGCCCCTTAAAGGCTAAAGACAACCCCAGTTTGCAAAGAACCCTACTGATAGTGGTCCCTAGGACTGAAAACATGAGATTCAATATGGACAGTGAGAAAGGAAAGACGTTACAGGTAACAGTTGTAAAGATGGTTTTGTATGGTTGGTTTCTTTATACAAAAACCTAAGAGGTTAGTGGATGACCTTCATGTTAGGTGCATGTCATAGGTGATTAGATAAAACAATAAACAGTGAGTATAAACATGGAACTCTTAATTTCTAAAGGGGTTCAAACAGTAACGCATTGTTTCAGTTCTTTGTGGTCTCTCAGTCATCACTTTACCTTGCTTTTGATTAGTATCCATTTTTCAACCTTTTCTTTACCCATTTTTGAAAGAGACTTTGCTTGCTAATTTGGTTTCACCTCTGTCTTCATGGTTAACAGCTCATCATCTCCTCTTATATGAAGCCATTGTTCAACAAAGCCATTAGCAGCTTTTATTTCCTCATGTTCTGCAGAATATTCTAACATTACTTTTACCAGGATGCCCAACCAAAGAGAAGAGTGAATCCATGAAGACCCGATTTTGGGTGAAGTGTCCATGCAGCCATGAGAGAGAAGGATAAGAAACAAAGTTATAAGATTTTTAGTGAAGTAAAACACAGTAAATTAAAGGAAGCAGGTTGCTAATGAGAAAGTTGTATTACAAAGCAGACATTCCTTTAGCATACTTTCAAGTTAAGCAATTATCTAAAACAGTATATGACTCGGTGAGTCAAAAAATAAAAAGATAAGACTTAATGCAGAAAGCTTTACAACTTCAGTATAAAAGTGTTAGCAGTGAAGAAAGCTATAATTATTTGTGATAGAATTTCACCACATGGCATGGCATTGTGCCTTCCTCATAAATAAGAAGCTAAAATTCTAGCCAGTCCTGGAACCTGTAAAGCCTGGAAATATCCCAGGTACATTCACAAATTAACTCATCAAACAGCAAATAGACTATTAAAGCCAAAGATTATTTACACAAAGTGAAAATATGTTCATACAATTTGAATCACAAGTGTTTAATGTTATTTGTTTTTCTTTCTTTTTAGATATGCAATAGATCTGCTATTGCTCTCTTTACTTCTGTAGTAAATCTTTCTGCAGTATGCTTTCAATATCGCATTGCATTTTTTGTCAATATAAGAAAGCCATTTTCATTTTGTGTTTAGGTTTCCATTGTCTATATGCAGTAGCAGAGGCTTTAAAGTATGTGAGGGTGCAGTGTTGAAAAGATTGTTAGTATAAAAGGCAGTTCAGTTCATTTTGCTTCCAAATATCTTTACAATTACAGCAGTCAAATGCATTTCTGGGGCGGTAAATGTAGTAGCATATCATTTAGTACACATCATAAATATGGTTTATGTAACAGCTTTGAACTACAGTCAGCCACCATTCATGTCATTCATTTCCATAAAAATTATTACTTTACTTTCACAGATTTAAAACATAAACAGGTGCAAAGACTTCACGCTGGTAAATGTTGCCAAGTTGAATAATAAGTAAAATCTCACTGATTGTTAGATAAGTCTGTCACTGGCATATGAAGAAAAATGCAATCTTTGCAAATACTGAGTATGTTTTGGAATGAGTTTTTATGGAAAAAAAAAACATAAAAACATGTCACAGTCTTCTGATGAGAGGGTGCCTTTGAAGTAAAAGGAATTGCTCATTTAAGCCAATATGACCACCATATTAATCTGCAAAATACCCTGTTCTGTGCATCTTGGTACTCCTGCCCTGACAACCTCTTCCTGTGACCAGGATGAGCATCTCTTCATCAAACAGCATGTCGATGGTTATATTCCTTGTGGAGGGCAGGGGTTACTGTAAATATAAGAACCATATAAGGACAAATAGGGCCAATCAGTCAAACCAACTTGTGTAATAGGCAAAGCAAGAATACTACAGTGATATTGAACGTTTGAGAAACCCTTACAATATTTTGAATTTCTGTATAAATTTGACCTAACATTTAATTAGATTTTCATATGAGTCATAAAAAAGAGAACAGAATAAAATGAAAAAAATGTAATACTTTTTATTCAAACTGTATATTGATCAAAACGGTTCAGCATTAAAATATTAGTCTGGTTGAGATTTTATGAAATTGTCTAGGAGTTTGTTTTGCTTGTTACTCAAACTAGACAAACATAGGGTTACCTGATTTTAATCACTGGTACATGATTGTTTTTAATCCTTTTTTTTTTTAAAGAAAATTTTTATAAAACAGCACAACATAATCAATCAAATGAGAGTAACATAGAAAGTACAATAATATGCTTAGAAAGCAATAAAAAAGCCAAATCAGAATAGAATGGTTCATACAGTACAGCAGTTCCATGTTAGTTACACTTCAATGATACCACAGGATATCACTCATGGAAGATTTTACAATACAATGCAACTGATTGTACTGTATAATAATATACAATCAAGTACATTAATTTACATAACATTTATTATGTACACATTGTGAACGCTATGTGGCACTGTTGCCCTTTTAAACCCAACAGACAGATGGTCAGGACACAGGGTAAAAGCACTAAGAACATCTTTAACTCTTTTTTCTTCTATAAACAGTGCCTCCAAGCACCACAGCCACACTAGACAAGCAAGTAGTTCATAATTGTCAATAATAAATACAATTCTATTCTCTTACACACCTCCCAGCAAGCGAGCCAGAGTTGGGTGGAGGTGGATGAAGCTTGCTGGTTTTACAGTAGTCCTTTATATAGTCCTTGCCCCAAAAGTGCTTCTGTCCTTCCGTCCACATGACTTTCTAGCACTTCTGGGTCAGATGGAGAACTTGCTTTTTTCTTCAGCCCGGAAGTACTTCGGTGCTTCTGTGCTCATGACTTGGGAGTACTTCCGGGCTATGGATGAGGCATGACTCCTCTGGATCCTCCTGCAGCGTCCCCTGATGCCACCCATGGTACCCAGCAGGGCTGCATTGTCCAACTCCATGTCTCATAGTGCCCTGCGGGAATCAGGACACCGCTGCAGTCCAGTGAAGCTGCTATCTAGCGCTTTGGGGGAAGCAGGGTCCACAAGTAGTCTTTGTATATCTCTGCTGGGTTGAGCTGCCGGCCATCTCTTCGCAACATATAAATGATGAGTAAAATGAAGAAGATTTTGAATCAAGTGAATAACTTCATTAATATAATTTTGAAACTAAACACATCGGGTCAAATGAAGTATATAAGCTGCAGATTGGTACTGGAGTGGTTTAATGCCTCTGTCCACGTCGACCTTTATGGATCGATTTTGTTGTGTGTGCTTTTATGTACGTGCTCAGTTTTTTCTCTTCATCATTAAGTATATGCTTTAATAGGGCAAACTGTTTCACCGTTCAAGGAGGATATCTTGGAAATCACGTATTCTGAAATGTTTTGTCTTTTCAGGGATGTAGTCATCCAGGAGTTTTACACTCCACAAAAACAACACATAATTTTGAGACAACAATTATAATTTAGATTATCTACAGACATGCACACACACAGACGCACATACAGACACCGTGCTAAAATCAACATTTTCAATGCTTTGAAAACTGCAGAGTCAAATAGTGAACTTAACTCGATAGTAAATTTTTGACCCCATTGCTATACATCCATTTACACTCAATTAAAATTCAGTCCTCGGCCAGACCTGACACTGTTTTTCACTGCAGTGTAACTTGGTGCTGTGCATTAAGTGTAGCAAATGTTGCAAGGGAATGTGGAGGGGCAATCAAATGTGGCACTTGGTGCCACGGCCCACTTGCCAAGTTGTTTTGCCTGCCTAAGGTAAAGTCATCCCTGATGGAGGATCGCAGGAATCGTGGGAAAGAGAGGTCCTTTCATTGGATTAGTACTATTTCAGCTGTGGAATAGCCAAATGGGGGAGGCAGCTTAATGAATGAGGTCTCATATTATGTGATATCATCTACTGTTAAATTCTACTCCGTACTTCTAAAATTTTTATTTTTATACTGTATTGAGGATTTATTCTGTTCTGTGTATTTTGCTATATTGTATTGACCCCCTTCTTTTTGACACCCACTGCACACCCAACCTACCTAGAAAGGGGTCTCTCTTTGAATTGCCTTTCCCAAGGTTTCCTCCATTTTTTTCCTAAAAGGGTTTTTTGTTGGGAGTTTTTTCTTCTCTTCTTAGAGAGTCAAGGCTGGGGGGCTTTCAAGAGACAGGGCCTGTTAAAGCCCATTGTGGACACTTCTTGTGTGATTTTGGGCTATACAAAAAATAAATTGTATTGTATTGTATTGTTTGATTGAAGAAAGCGTGCGTGGCAGTTTCACTCAGTTGGCAGCTAGGAGGAGGGGGTCATATTGAAAATAATTGCAAAACACACATTTATAGACAAGTAATAAATAAATACATAAATAAATAAATAGACAAAATAAATAAATAAATAAATAACTGGTCACAATGAGCAGAATATATTATCTGTACAGCTGGCACATACATGTCAGTTTAAAGTAAAAGGCGCTCCTGCTCACTCAATAAGGCTGCTGTTAAGGGAGACAGCTCCTCCGCAAGTGTGACAGAGGAGGCTGTGACTGTAACTGAGGGTGTTTTGGCATTTCACACCGTTCAGCATTACAATATTTACAGATCAATGGATTAACATCTGCCTTAAAGTACGTCTGTTAGTCAGACTGTGGTGTGGCTGTTTTTTTGGCCATGAAAAATAATAATGTTTAATTCTTTTCAATATCTGTATAAATAAATTCACAATACCTTCTGCCTTGTCTTGAAATGTTCAGCTTCACTTGATATCTGTTTGTTTGTTTGCTAGACAGTCACACAAAAACAGCTGTACTGATTTTCAAAAATTTTACATGTAGGTTGCCATTAATCAGACCTGTAATCTACGAGTAAACTATACAGCATTTGAAAAATTTCATGACAGGGGTTATAATGGGAGGAAGGCAACCTGAAAATGAGGACTTATTTCAAAATGGCTGAGTTGTGTGGATGATAAAAGTGAGCCAAGTTAAAATCCAAGATACATTTCTTCGGGAACAGTGATGGTAATGGGGCAGGAAAAAATGAACCACTGCAAAATGGCTGAGTTGATGTCCATATTATTTTGAATGCATATTACTGTTTATAAAGCTTAAATTCTAAACTTTAGGCATTTTAAAATTTTCTATCGAGAAAGTGGGTTGTAGTGTTGGAGAGTCACACAAAACCAAAATCAAGTTAAAATGCCAAAGTGGTTCAGCCAATAGTAATGAATGATTTGACATCCAGTTGTTTCTCACATGGGCAACTGTACATGGCATGTTCTGAGATCAGCAGCAGATGTGCACCCAACAAAAAACAAAAGGGAAGCTTTAGTGTGAGTTCAAATATCCCAAAGTTAGTTATATCCACAATACTATTTTAACTCTCCCTTTATAGAGTTAAAATAGTAGAGGGGTCCTTTCATCGGAGCAACGTTTCAGCCGTGGCATGGCCAAATGGGGAGGCAGCTAGATGGATGAGGTCTCCAGGACTCTAAAAATATCAAGATCCTAATTATGTCATATCATCTACTGTTAAACCGTAATTCTAAAATTTTTATTATTATGCTGTCTTAAGGAATTGTTCTGTTCTGTATATTGTATTGTATTGACCCCCTACTTTTGACACCCACTGCACGCCAACCTACCTGGAAAGGGGTCTCTCTTTGAACTGCCTTTCCCGAGGTTTCTTCCATTTTCCCTACAAGGTTTTTATTGGGAGTTTTTCCTTGTCTTCTCAGAGAGTCAAGGCTGGGGGGCTGTCAAAAGGCAGGGCCTGTTAAAGCCCATTGCGGCACTTCCTGTGTGATTTTGGGCTATACAAAAATAAACTGTATTGTATTGTATTGTATTGTATATTAAAGAGCCATGCAATGAGGAAGCATTATACATGGACATAAGGGCATTGAGGAAGTTGTTATGCTCTGCGGTGGGCTGGCGCCCTGCCCAGGGTTTGTTTCCTGCCTTGCGCCCTGTGTTGGTTGGGATTAGCTCTGGCAGACCCCCGTGACCCTGTAGTTAGGATATGGCGGGTTGGATAATGGATGGATGGATGGAAGTTGTTATACCAGAACATAATAATTTATTGAAGAAAAGAAACATCTTAAGATAATAATAATAATAATAATAATAATAATATGATGATGATGATGATGAGTACACTAATAATTCAGAGTAAGGTTATACAAGACTAGAGAAACGGCTAGCAGTCACACAGGTAGTGTAGTTGAAGGATGGGCTATTTTATGATTTTTCAAACAGCAGTGATAAAAGGGTCAACATTTTAAAAAAATGTAAATAAAATTACAACTTAAAAATGTTGATATAAATTAATTTAAGATATATAAAATCTTTATGAAGAAATGCACATATTGGAGATAAATTAATTTAAAAATATTTAATGAAATTTTGAAATTGTTTGCAACATTAGCATATGTCTGTATCTGAAAAGCAGAAACAATGCAATTAATAAGAGCTGACCCCTTTACTAGACTGATTTTTGTATTTTTAGTAGAAATTTTATAACCAACAGATAATCATGGGAGATGTTTGACATTTAGGTTTGGGAGAGCAAACAAGCCCTAGAAAACAACTGTACTGCTACAAATTACTTATCATTAATTGTTCTTAATTTAAAGTTGCAATATAATCAAAATCTCACTTTATAGCAACACACTAAAAAGTCTTAAATTATGAATAAGCACTAAAATTCTGTTAACAACATTGAAATGACAGAAAATGAGAATAAATAATAATGTCATTAATATTAACCAACAGGTAGATCCTCAAAATATCTCACTACAAAGTGTTTACAGTTATCTAAAGAACTTAATTGACATAGCGTAACACCTGATATATTACATGCTGTTTTCATACTAAATCATTTTAAATCACAACTGTCAATAACATCAGGTTTTATAAGTGTAGCTGATTTGTGAATCTGAATTAGTAGAGATAAATTAAAACTAACTGTCAGATATCCTTAAATCTTGGTAATACATTTATGCCCAAAAGAACTGACTATTTTCCATACAATTTAGACAGAGGCACCCACTGGAAGGAACTGATTGATACTGTAGATATGAACCATTTTGCTAAATTCCCTTTTATATATCTTTAAATATATTCTTCAGTAGTGCAGCACCAAGTAAAAGTTGAATAACATGATTATAAATTCTGTGAGGCAATGAAAGCACATATAAAATTTATAAACACATAATTAAAATCAAAATAAATCTTATTAACTGGAAGGCAGTAGTGAATCTGTATTCTGTTATTGTCCAGTGTGGTTTTACCCAATTTTGGAATTTTGTCATGTTTTTCTTTCTGTTTATATTTTTTATCTCATGCTGTGAGTGCCCTGAATTTATGATTTTTCTGCTGTCTTTATCATGTCATGGTGAAATCCAGTGTTGGTCACATGACTCGTTATATCATGACATCATTGACTTCCATTCCAGTTAAGCTGTGGCGATTTGGTTTGACCGATTCTTGGACACTGACTTCCCGCTTACAGTGAGCTTATGCTTCTGCTAGTCTTATTTGTGCTTTTCATCTCCTGTCAACTCCTTCTTCACTCAGACTCCCCTCGAACTCATTTTCCTTTGTCAGGGGTTCAAAACAGTGGCAAAGAAAAAGGAGACCAAACAAGGATTTAACCTGAGGGATGCACTTGTTCTGGTTCCATTTATAAAGTGTATGCTAAACCAGTTTTTAAAGGTTTATGTTTTTTTAACCAAAAATTTCCAAAAAAATAATTGTATACACTAAACATATAACATGTTATGAAACGTACCTTGCTGGCAGAGGTTGTCATGGTTGCTGGGGCTGTCCCAAGATAGAACTGGGCAGTTTAACATCAAGCACAAATTACCCAAAAAGAACCACACTGTCAAAAAAAGTCCTGTGTATACCAGGAGAGGAAGGCATTGTGCCCAGAAAAAGCCACCAAACAGGTAATGCATGTCATGGTAAACGTGATGCACATGTTGTGTTTGTTGTGATCAGTAGGTGGGGCCATTGAGCCCCAAACACACTAACACAAACACAGGTCCCAGGTTCAAATAACTATTTCATTTTTTATAAATACCTCTCACAGGCATTTCCCAAGCATCACATAAGCACAAATACAAACAATAATCTTCTTCCCCCTCTTTGTCTTTCTTCTCCTTCCTTTATTCCAGGTGAGCTTCATCCTCTTGCACTAGACTTTGACTCCCTGAGTGTGGTGGAGTGGCTTCCTTTACCCCAAACCCAGAAGTACAGTGTGCCGCCATTTCATCCAGGAAGCACATTCAGGTCAGGTAGAACTTCAATACAAGGAGGAAACCTGCCAATACCCCCGCCCCCACAGTTCCCTATGGTGACTCCTATGAGACCCAGCATGGCAGCCCATAGGAGCTTCAATTCCCATGAAACCCTGCAAGAGTGTATATGGGAGAACCACCAGAGAGCTGCTGCCACCTGTTGTACTAGAGCAGCAAATGGATCAGGGTGGCAAACTCCTTCCATTCTTTCATTAAACTTCCATTCTGGCCGGAATGCCAATTCATGCTTGGTGTTCATGATACTGTTTATTTAGAAGGATTGTGTGGATTTGCTGTTTGTTGTGAGATTTTGTTTTTAGCACTTAATTAGTTGTCTCATTTTTATACAGTACATGTGTGTTCATGTGGTATAGCGGGTCCACAGCTCATGTCAAAGGCCACTTTTTAAAATAAATAATCGCCGCACTCACGGCTTTGCGAGGGGGCTTGGTGGTGTGTGGCTGAAGGGATTTGTGATGTGGGCGGTCCTTGCTTAAGTGCACAGGTGAGGAGTCGTCCACATCCGTAATTGTTCTTGGGAGCTGCTGATTGCCACAGCTGATCAATGTCCCCGTGATATATAGAATCGCGAAGTGGCTAGTAGGACAGGAAAAAAAAAAAGACGGACGGAGGTTAGATGGATCGAGAAATCAGGTGGGATTGAGGAAAAAAAGAAAAGAGAGAGCTGGAGGTTGCAGGAGAAGAAGGCGGCAGGAAGTAGCAAGGAGAAAGCCGGTGCGAGAGAGGCAGGCAGCTGGACAGTGAGCCATAGTGGGGTGTTTGGCCGACACCTAGGGCAGTTGGTAGTGGTCGCTCCCGCTGAGCATTGTCAGGAGTGGGAGTGACTGGAAGAAGGATGGCTGACCGCGTAAGGCCGAGAAGGCAGCGGGAATTGGGAGACTTGGAAATTGGATTCCCCAACGTGAGCGTCTTGGCCGTTGGGGAAAGCCAAGTCTCGGTCTGAACCGAAGCCAGGGATCTGGAAGCCTCGAGAACAGTCGAAAAGAGAGAAGGTCACCTGCAGGTAGGGCGACTCCCCTGTTGTGAAGCCTGATGGGAGAAGCAGAGGGCCGCCAGGTAAAAAGAAGGCACCAGACTTTGATTTTAAAGAGACTGTTTCCAGCCATTGTTTTAACTTCGTCATTGTTTTTTAAAGATTTTTTCTATTGGATTTTAACCTCCACTTTTCACCTTTGTTTTTACTGGATGATTTATTTAAAAGATTTTGATACACTGCACTTTATTGGGACACTTTGTTTTTGCTTGTTGTTGGTTTTAATAAAAGCACTTGGCACTTTTGCACCATCCCCATGTTACATTGTTATGCCTCACTGCCAAGCTTATCGGTGACATTACCAACAGTGTTGGGTTCAGGGTTCCCAGAAGGACGATGGGAGCGTGGAGCAAACCAACATCATCACAGTTCATCATCAAATACCTATTTTAAGAGAAGAAAAGAAAGTGGGGGACATAAAATAATTAATATTATCCATTGCACAAATGATTTGGATAATGTTTTTGGAAAAGAAAATCTTTAATCTAGCAATGAACTTCAGTGACAGAATGAAAGACATAGAGGTTGAACAGGAACAAACCTGAGGAGCCCTGCTCTAAACGGAGATATAACTTGTTGTCTGTGGGCCAAAAAGGGCCTGAACCTTGAGTAAAAGACAATGTGAGTCTACAGTCGAGAGGAGAATTTAAGGCAGAGGCCTACTGGCGAGAAAGACAAGAGTTGAAAAAGGGGAGAGCATTAATGACAGTGGAACAGTAAGCAAACCAGTTGAGAAACAATGCAACAAAACGGCAAGATAGGAATGAGGGGTTTTATTTTACCTTCTTTTTTCCTGTGCACTTTATAATCTCTTCTGCAAATTTAATAAGACACTATTTTTAATGGGCAGCACAGTGGTTACATCTGCTAACTTAAGAATTCAGCGGTCACTGTCGGGATGAACGAGAGTTGACTGCGTGTTTTGTTGAAATAATTCCTCCCTAGGCGGCATGGCTCTACCTAACTTCCAGTTTTATTACTGGGCAGCAAATATACAGGCGATAAGAACCTGGACACAAATAGAAGAACATACACAGGCTTGGACCGCAATAGAAGTAAAATCCTGCAGTACTTCTTTGTATTCCTTGCTCTGTGCTCCAATAAACACACGCAATTGGCAATATACAAATAACCCAATTGTGCTCCACTCATTTAGAATCTGGAACCAATGTAGAAAGCATTTTAAGACGGAGAAGCTTCTATCTGTGGCACCCCTGCAAGAGAACCACCTCTTTCAACCTTCACAAACATATGCAGTTTTTAATATCTGGAAAAAATTTGGAATTAACTTGCTTAGAGATCTTTATATAGACAACGTCTTTGCATCCTATGAACAATTACATTCCAAATTTAACATCCCAGCTGCACATTTCTTTCACTATCTTCAAATCAGAAACTTTGTTAAATAGAACCTTCCATATTTTCCTCATCTTGCACCCTCATCCATGCTGGAAAAAATATTGCTCAATCTCAAGGACTTAGACTTCATCTCTACAATATATAAAATCATTTTACAATCCCTCCCTTTCAAAGATCCAAGAGGATACTGGGAAAAAGATCTCTCAATTAATATATCAGAAAAGGAGTGGAAAGTAGCAATGCAGAGAATTCACTCAAGCTCCATATGCGCAAAGCATACAATTATACAACTCAAAATTATATATCGAGCACATCTGTCTTGACTAAAACTTTCCAAAATGTTTCCAGGGCATGATCCAACCTGCGAACGTTGCAACCAAGTCCCAGCCTCACTGGGTCACATGTTCTGGGCCTGAACCAAATTAACATTATTCTGGACAAACATTTTTAATTACCTCTCAAGCAGCCTTGGACTCACAATCCCTCCTAACCCATTAACAGCTGTGTTTGGGGTTCTTCCAGAGGGGCTTAAAGTGGAGAAAGACAAACAAATTGTGATTGCATTCACTACACTGTTGGCACGCAGACTTATTCTGATAAACTGGAAGAACCCAAACTCTCCTCTTTTAAGTCAGTGGGAAACCTATGTGTTATATTATTTAAAGTTGGAAAAAATCAAATACTCAGTTAGAGGATCTGTGCAGACTTTTTTCAAAACATGGCAGGATCTAATCAGTAATATTTTAAAATAAGTTCATAAAGCACAGAGAATTTATTAATTTAGGTATGTTTACAAGCCTTAAATTTAACTCTCTCTCAGGGGTGGGAATCGATCTGTTCTTAACTCAATTTTTCTTTTTGTAAAAACTTGATTGCTTTGTATGGATTGTAATAAAATTAATAAAAAAAAAGAAATAATTCCTCCCTACTCTTATCTCTAGACCCCACATGGTTTAACAGAAAGAGTTTTAGGTGAAGCAGGGAAGCAGGTTCAAAAATTATTCAAACAATAACATTCTCTAAACTATGTTTTTTAACATGCCAAAAGCAGATGGATGTGACATCCTGAATAGCTATCAGCTGTTCTTGTTGGAAATCTAGGCACCCAATATGTCTTGATATCAGGTGGCTCTTTCAAATTTGTGGACTAAGTTGAGCTGACTGGTCCTTGATCTTGCATGGTCTCTGGACAGACTTAATGAAATAGAAGAGAGAGTGAGATGACCAGATGCTGGCATGCCCTAAATTTATTCTGACCTTGTTCTTCCTTACTGTACCCAATGGGGTGTTATAGTTTAGAGATCAACTTCCTTCTGATGCGCAGGCCTCATGCCTTTGAACCAGTTCTGGCTAGTCACAACTTATGTTCTTAAAATTCCAACAAATCAGCATTTCACCCATGGCAGTGGGCAATGCTAAAACTTTTCATTTTGTCTTGTAGCCCCCAATCTGTAGTTAAATTGTTAATTTAGGTGACTCCCAATTCCTTTTTAACAGGTTCTGACCTGTACGAGTGAATACAACATAATCAAAAGAAGAGCTGAGGCACGAGTGGATGACCCTATTTTAATTTCAAATATGATTTGTCTGTAGGAAAAAGGGAAGAAGGATAAGTCAGTCTTGACGTTAAGGTTAAGCTTGCCAGAGACTTCCTTTCTCGTCAAAGGCTTAGTCCAAAGTGACAAGAACTTCCAAGGTCAGATGGCTTAAGGAGGATGGAGAAAATTGAAGAGGTGGAAGTGACATCATTGGTCCTTCAGATAGTTCGCGTCCATTCCAAAACAAAGCTCTTTGTATGTGCAACACTGTGCAAACAAGTGCTATCTCATTTCCTGCATGATGATGAATATCTGGGGCCAAATTTTGTGCTTGTTTACAACAAGCCACATTAAGTCTGTTAAGCCCTGATTCTTGATGGCTGCGGTCCCTGCATCTAAAGAACTGTTGACACAAGGAGGAAGGAGGCATAGAATGTTGTTTCTGTTTGTGATTTAATTTTCATTTAAATTGTATCAACTTTTGTTATCTTTTCCTGCATCATATATCAAGTTAAACATTATAGGGTTGATGGTGTTAGTTCTGCTTTCTCACAGCCCCAAGTAATTGTGCCTGATTTCTCGCACAGTTATTGTGTGTTTAGAAGTGACATGTTCTCCATGTATCTGAATGGCTTTTCATTTGGTACTCTGGATTCTGGACCATTCATAAGATGTTGTTACACCCTGTGCCCACCAATGCACAGTAGGACACCAAATGAAAAATTAAACACAAGTGCAAAATGGAAACTAAGTTAGTGATGGGTCATCATAAATTATAATAAACAGGAAAAGACAATGTCTCAATGACACTCTTCAGATTCCAAAAAGAAAAAAAAAAACAAAAAAATAAAATATGAATCCCCTTCTTCTTCCTTCCTTTCAAATTTAAATCAAGAAAAGGATAAAGATTTTAACTAACAGGCAGTGCTGAGTGACCCCTCTTTATATGTTCCAGTGTCCTTCCTCATTCACGTCCTATCAGCACTCTCTCCTCAGGTCTTTCCAGAATCAGTAGGCACAAAGTCATCCCTAATTTTTACAGCTGTGGGACCGCAGTGGCCCAAACTCCTCCAATGCCATTTACTATCTCACCAATGAGGGCTCTCGAAGTGCCTTTGGCCACTCGTCACCTCACTTATTCCTGGATCTCATCTTTAAAAAGTTCCCTTGCATGTGTATGCATGTCCCAGATGGTCATGCGGCTCTCTTTTTTCACTCCTGATTCCTTTGGTAGGCTTGTTTAACTCATTTTTATTGGAATCTTAAACTCTTATGGCTTTCCTTTATTAAACAACCTTCCTCCCTTCACAGCCTCTCAAATTTTATGGACCGCCAGCATCTTGTCTGCTTCACAGCACACTTCCATTTGGCTTCTTCACCAAAGCATCCCATCACTGTACCACCTTCTCTGCCCACAAAGGTAAGTGACATTGACCTTTTAACTATTTACACAAAAAATATAAATGGTTATAAATAGTTATATATTTTTTCTTGTGATGTAACTTGAAGTAACATCTTAGGTTATATTGTGATTATAAATTGCTTATTTTTGGCTAAGTATGGGCTGTCAGACATGTCAACTGGTTGATGTGCTTTGTCCTTTTTATTTTTTATTTTTGTATTGTTTGACTTGTGATTTTATGTTATTCCTTGGAATTGAAATGGCAAACTTTCTTCTAATTGCCATGAGCTTTTCATAAAAGCCCTAGCCTCACTGAAACCAGATATTAGAAAATTAGAACGAACTAGACAAGAACAGTCCATTCGGCCCAACTAAGCTCTCCACTTCTTCCTCTTCTTTCACAGCGGATCATCTTCTTCCATATCTTTCTGTCCTCTGCATCTTGTTCTGTTACACCCATCACCTGCATGTCCTCTCTCACCACATCCATAAACCTTCGCTTAGGCCTTACTCTTTTCCTCTTCCCTCGCAGCTCTATCCTTAGCATCCTTTTCCCAATATACCCAGCATCTGTCCTCTGCACATGTCCAAACCAATGAAATCTCGCCTCTCTAACTTTGTCTCCCAACTGTCCAACTGGAGCTGACCCTCTAATGTACTCATTTCTAATTCTATCAGTGCGTATCACACCCATTGCAAATCTTAGCATCTTTAACTCTGCTGCCTCCAGCTCTGTCTCCTGCCGCTCTGGTCAGTGCCACTGTCTGCAACCCATATAACAAAGCTGGTCTCACTACTGTCCCATAGACCTTGCCTTTCACTCTTGCTGATACCCGTCCGTCACAAATTACTCCTGACACTCTTCTCCACTCATTCCACCCTGCCTGCACTCTCTTTTTCTCCTCTCTCCACAATCTCCATTTCTCTGTACTGTTGATCCCAAGTATTTAAACTCATCCCCCTTTGCCAACTTTACTCCTTGCATCCTCGCCATTCTACTGACCTCCCTCTCATTTACACATTTGTATTCTGTCTTGTTTCTACTGACCTTCATTCCTCTCCTCTCTAGAGCATATCTCCACCTCTCCAGCATCTGCTCAACCTGCTCCCTACTATCACTACAGATCACAATGTCATCAGCAAACATCATAGTCCATGGGGACTCCTGTCTAATCTCGTCTGTCAACCTGTCCATCACCATTGCAAATAAGAAAGGGCTCAGAGCCAATCCCTGATGTAATTCCACCTCTACGTTGAATGCATCCGTCACTCCTTTTTGCAGACCTCACCACTGTCACACGTCTCTCATACATATCCTGTACAACTCTTACATACTTCTCAGCCACTCCCGACTTCCTCATATAATACCACAACTCCTCTCGGGGCAACCTGTCATATACTTTCTCCAGGTCCACAAAGACACAATGCAACTCCTTCTGGCCTTCTCTAAAATTCTCCATCAACATCCTGAGAGCAAACATTGCATCTGTGGTGCTCTTTCTTGGCATGAAACCGTATTGCTGCTCACTAATCATCACCTCACTTCTTAACCTAGCTTCCACTACTCTTTCCCATAACTTCATGCTGTGGCTCATCAATTTTATTCCCCTGTAGTTACTGTAGTCCTGCACATCCCCCTTATTCTTAAATATCAACACCAGTACACTTCTTCTCCACTCCTCAGGAATCCTCTCACTTTCCAAGATTCTATTAAACAATCTGGTTAAAAACTCCCATGCCATCTCTCCTAAACACCTCCATGTTTCCATAGGTATGTCATCTGGACCAACGGCCTTTCCATTTTTCATCCTCTTCATAGCTGTTCTTACTTCCTCCTTGCTAGTCCATTGCACTTCCTGATTCACTATCTCCACATCATCCAACCTCTTCTCTCTCTCATTCTCTTCATTCATCAGCCTCTCAAAGTACTCTTTCCATCTGCTCAACACACTCTTCTCGCTTGTGAGTATATTTCCATCTTTATCCTTTATCAAACTAACCTGCTGCACATCTTTCCCAGCTCGGTCCCTCTGTCTAGCCAATCGGTACAGGTCCTTTTCTCCCTCCTTAGTGTCCAACCTCTCATACAACTCATCATACGCCTTTTCTTTAGCCTTCGCCACCTCTCTCTTCACCTTGCACCTTATCTCCTTGTACTCTTGTCTACTTTCTGCATCTCTCTGACTATCTCACTTCTTCTATTCCATCCTCATCCTCTGTATACTCTTCTGTACTTCCTCATTCCACCACCAGGTTTCCTTTTCCTCCTTCCTCTTTCCAGATGTCACCAAGCACCCTTCTTGCTGTCACCCTTACTACATCTGCTGTAGTTTCCCAGCTGTCTGGTAACTCTTCACTGCCACCCAGTGCCTGCCTCACCTCCTCCCTAAACTCAACCTTGCAGTCATCCTTTTTCAACTTCTACCATTTGATCCTTGGCTCTGCCCTCACTCTCTTCCTCTTCTTGATCTCCAACGTCATCCTACAGACCACCATCCTATGCTGCTTAACTACACTTTCCCCTGCCACCACTTTGCAGTCTTCAATCTCCTTCAGATCAACTCTTCTGCATAGGATGTAATCTATCTGTGTGCATCTTCCTCCACTCTTGTACGTAAACCCATGGTCCTCACTCTTCTTAAAATATGTATTCACCACAGCCATGTCCATCCTTTTGGCAAATTCCACTATCCTCTGACCTTCTTCATTCCTCTCCTTGACACCATACCTACCCATCACCTCCTCGTCTCCACTGTTCTCTTCACCAACATGTCCATTGAAATCCGGTCCAATCACCACTTTCTGTCCCTTGGGTACACAGTTCATCACTTTATCCAACTCAGTCCAAAAATCTTCTTTCTCACCCATTGCACACCTAACTTGTGGTGCACATGCACTAACAACATTCATCATCACACCTCCAATTTCCAGCTTCATAATCATTACTCTGCCTGACACTCTTTTCATTGCCAAAACACTCTTGACATACTGTTCCTTCAGAATAACTCCTACCTCATTTCTCCTCCCATCCACACCATGAAAGAACAATTTGAATCCACCTCCAATCCACCTGGCCTTACTCCCTTTCCATTTAGTCTGTTTCACGCACAATATATTAGCCTTCCTATTCTCCATCATATCTGCTAACTCTCTCCCCTTACCTGTCATACTGCCAACATTCAAAGTTCATACCCTTAGTTCCACTCTCTTTACTTTCCTCCTCTGCTCCTTCCTTCAGACACATCTTCTTCTCCTTTTACTACTTCGGCCAATAGTAGCCCACTTTTCGCTAGAACCTGTTGGCTAACAGTACTGGTAGCAGTCGTTGTTAACCCGGGGCTCGACCGATCCGGTATGGAAATTTGTATTGTTGTCCGCATATTGATTTGGCAAAATTTTACACCGGATGTCCTGACGTAACTCTCCCCATTTATCTGGGCTTGGGACCGGCACGAAGAAACACACCTGTTTGTGCATCCCCTGTGGCTGGGTTAACAAAGCTCTCCACTTAATTCTCCTAAAATAAGATCAAGTCCAGTTTTGAATGTCCCTAAAGTCCTACTGTCTTTCACACTACTTGATAGCTTATTCCAAGTGTCTGTAGTTCTCTGTGTAAAGGAAAACTTCCTAATGTGTGTGTGAAATTTACCCTTAAGTTTCCAACTGTGTCCCGTGTTCTTGTTGAACTCATTTTAAAATAACAGTCTCGATCCACTGGACTAATTTCCTTCATAATTTTAAACACTTCAATAATGTCACCTCTTAATTTTCTTTTAGTTAAACTGAAAAGGCTCAGCTCTCTTAATCTTTCCTCATAATTCATCCCCTGTAGCCCTGGAATCAGCCTTGTTGCTCTTCTCTGGACTTTTTCCAGCGCTGCTATGTCATTTTTGTAACCAGGAGACCATTAAGCCAGATGTATAATATACTGTATACACGCCTGGAGACAACCTTGAAATAATTTTGCTTAAAACTGGTTGGGAACAATTAAATGGATCACTGTGTGTCACATTTCTAAACCAATCCAACACCTGCTGACGGCAGCACTCAAAATAGGGACGGCGATTTTGAACTGCAAAGATCAGAGGTTTTCTTTTTAATCTGGTGCAGCAGAGAGCAAGCTTCAGTTTACGATGAACTACCTACAGTCGAGAAGTCACCTACAAAAACCCTATTAGACATATAAACATATGTCACATGTGCAGAGGGCGCATTGCACATTTTAAAAATAAATACCTGTTTTAAAAATAAAAAAATAACCTGATGCAAGGGAAATACCTTTCTGTAGCATGCTATTATACATTGGCATTCAACGATATCAGTGAACAAATGCTAAAAGTGAACAATATATTGTCTCAGATGGTGTGCGTGCTCTGTGTTGTTCAGCGCTATGATGATAGTGTAGGAGTTGAAGTGAGCTTGAAAGAATTGGCAGCTATATTCATGAATGTATGAACTAAAAAATCTAAAATATGCATTTTGAAGTAAATGTAGGGACGGCACGGGGGCGCAATGGGTAGTGCTGCTGCCTCGCAGTTAGGAGACCCGGGTTCACTTCCCGGGTCCTCCCTGCGTGGAGTTTGCATGTTCTCCCCGTGTCTGCGTGGGTTTTCTCTGGGTACTCTGGTTTCCTCCCACAATCCAAAGACATGCCGGTTAGGTGCATTGACTATCCTAAATTGTCCCGGGTGTGTGTGTGTGCGCCCTACCTGGGGTTTGTTTCCTGCCTTGCGCCCTGTGTTGGCTGGGTTTGGCTCCAGCAGACCCCCGTGACCCTGTAGTTAGGATATAGCAGGTTGGATGATGGATGGATGGAAGTACTGTAAATGTAGAGTCACACTCCACCAAAAGGAATACCATTATAAGAGCTGATAATGAAGAGCCACAGGAGGTGCAGATTTGTACTCAAAACTCCTGAATCAACAAATCTGCCTAACGATGCCAGTAAAGTATGGACACAGCTCCACAGCATCCACCTTCTGGCTGCATGGCTAAACAAATAACTAAAGAAATTTAACATTACTTGTCTAATTGGAAATGCAAATATGCCATGACAAAATAGCCACAGTTTTTTCAACATGTTGTTTATCCATAGACCACAATGCTTATCTAAACTCTCTGTTTGCAGTTGTTATGTCATATAGAAATGCAATAGTTAAAATGACAGAAACATATCGTTGCAGACTGAGGAACTTCTCAAATGTGTGAAGCCCAATAGCTGTGGCAGTCTATGTGTGTGTGTGTCTGTCTGTCTCCACTGTCACAGAGCTCATTACAATATGCAAATTAATAATTAATTATTAAGCTTTAGTTACTTTGTGTTACTGATCTCTTGAATGAATAACAGCAATTTTAGATTTTTATTTTCTGTCAGTGTCAAGTCATTTTTTCAGCATTATTTGGACTCTCCCTGAAACCCCAGTGGCAGTTTAAAATGCACAGACTGGAGAAACTGAGGGCAGGTGTTTAAGAAAGCCTGTGTGTCCCCCCTTTGCATCGCAGAATTTTGCTGCTAGTCGTTAGACACTTTTAAATGGCTTGTCCCCAGATGTTTATTCTTGTTTGAGAGTCACGTCTGGCCCTGTGAAACTGTAAAAGTCCAAATGGACTGAATTAATTAATTGAATGACTGAGATTTAGGAACATTAAAGAAGGTCAGTCAAACTCAGTCCAGAAGTCACTAACACTAAATTATATATTAAGACCACTATATTCAAAGTCATAAACAAAACTACAATTGTTACCAGAAGATGCTAACCAAATAGATTAATTAAAAATAAGTTTTCTCATGAAGACTTTCTTTAATTGTTCAACAAAGTTCAAATGCTGGTTAATGCACAGGAGAAAGTTAGTGATATCTGCAGACTTGGATCATAAAAGTCATAGCATGCGCCCTTTTAATGCATCACATCAATTACTTTCAACAATGGGATTCACAAAATAGCTGCATCCTACTATGCTAAAATGTAAAACAAAATGGACTGACAGATGGTGCAAAGTAATTTTAATAACTTTAAATACTTATTGGAGTTCAAAAAGGGTGCCATATTTTAATTCTTTATACCTGAAAACCTACACTTGATACAAAATATCCCAGAAAAACAGAACATAAAACCATATAAAACTTATATACAGTTCTTATACTTAATATTGAATATTTTCATATCATAAACAGAATCCAAAAAACAGACACACATTAAGATGATAACCATGAAAACTAGAAATTCAGAATGGTGACACTCTTACAAAAAATACACAAACTGACAATGAAATGCAAAGAAATAATCTACCAAATTGGCAGCAGAATCACTGGTCACAGGTCACTGAAAATAAATGAATTAAACAACAAAAATTGAATGTTGCTTGCAAATTCATGAAAACTGTGTCATGAAGTCGGGCTGGTCAAATGACTTGTCAGGTGTGGTCACATGGTTAGTATGTGCAGTTACAGGGTGTTGTCAGCTGAGCTCCCCAGGTGTTTTCTGCCCCTATTAAAAGAGGCCTGCGTAGTGTTGACATCATTTACTCATTTGATCATTTTGACTTCGCACCATGTACTGTTTTTTGCAAGAATTCAGGTGACTCAGTGACATGTATTGTATTTACTGGCTCCTCTCACCTTTTGGTTTATTTGCCCTGCAGTGCACAGATGCTCCATTCACGGCTGGGTCCTTTAATCCATGTAATACTTTTAGTATAGGCTCCAAGCCCTGCAACTTTAAAATAATGTAAAAAATTTGAAAAAGCTTCAGAACTGGGTGAAAACATGCAAAATGCAGCTTAATGTAGAAAAGTTAAAAGTTCTCCATATTAGCAACTCGAACAGCAATTATCACTATGAGATAGGAGACAATCTTGGAAAAAAAATTAGTGGTTTAAGTTTGACACATTTTCATCATCTAAGCAATGTGCAGAAGCGATTAAAAAAAGCAAATAAAAGATTAGGTTATATTGTAAAAGCTGTTGAATTTAAATCGAGGGACGTTATACTTAAACTATATAATGTACTAGTGAGACCTCAACTGGAGTATTGTGTGCAGTTCTGGCCACCACAGAATTTATGAGTGTGTCCCATTAAAGATGGGCGTCCCAATGTCTCATTCAGGGCCTATTTTCTGCCCTGTTTTTGTCTCTTCACAGTCCTACAGTACAATAGAAACAATTTTTAGAATATAAATGGTTACATATGTGCAAGGGTAGCAAGTTCTGATTCAGATGATCTAACTTTGCATTTGTATACACTATCTCACATATTAAGGGTTGGTACTGTCTAACTTGACTATAATAATAGTAAACTAAAAGTACTTGTAGTAGTGGTGGTGCTTTATGTTTCTTTTGTCATCAATAAGCTTGCACCAGGACATTTGCAGGATTATTTTTCTTTTGCACTTGAATATGCCATTTAGCATACCTGCCCGCTTAACATACATCTGCCCAACCATAACCTCATAGTCTTCAATATGTTGCTAACTGACTGCTCCATACTCTTCCTATCTTTTCAATTCATTTAAAGGAACAATGGTGATTCATGTCCATGTATTACACTGGCACATTTCTCTGTGTGTCTACTTTGATACTTATAAAAATGTAATCGATGTTAAACATTTTGGTTCTGTATAACATTAAAGAGCTTATCATTATCTGTGTGATTCTTTCACAGTGTGAGCTCCTCTTTATCCACTTTGAAGTACATATTTCGGTATTATAATTTTCCTTTTGATAGGAAATATTTCAGTATTTTTTGCAGTACAGTGCAGAAGAAAGAGCCAAGAGCTGTGAGCACATAAAGCATTTCATTTGCCCCTAACCTATAGTCTTCTGTATTCAGATTTTTCTAGAAACAATATGGCCAAAGAGCCTGGGATTTGCTTGCAAGACTGGCTTACAGTGATTCATATTGTTGTATCACAACCAGAATTTTTTTCCCTGCTTTGTATTTAATTTTGCATTTTATTATTGTTTTAGGTAATTTTAAGAATTACTTTTGATAATTTATGTAATTTCTATTATTATGGTTATTATTTAAAATGTGTCTTTAAAAGTAACTCCATTCCCTGTAACTTGCCCCAGGAAGTGGGCTACCCTGATGTCACTGCTTCTGGTCCTCCCTCTGCATTTATATTTGATCAGAGAGGGGAACCAAACAGTGAATCATCGAGTCTATGAAGAGTATTGTTTTTCTTTTAATATTGTTACATTTTATGGATTTTCACTTTAATGTTTGGACTCTGATAACTGGGCTGTTTATTTTGACTTGTTTGCTTTGTATTGCCCTATAGGCCAATCATTTTTGAGGTTTTAGTCTTTTTTATTTTTTATTACTTGATCTTCACTTTATAAATTTTCCCATTAGTTTTTCTTTACAACCCAGAATTGCCCATGTTTGTCTCTCTTGTGAGATATTTTTGATATGCACTCACCACCCACTTTTTAAGTGTACCTGTTCAACTGTTTTGTAAAGCACATATCTAATCACCCAATCACATAGCAGCAACTCAATGCATTCAGGCATGTAGACATTGTCAAGTTCAAAATGAGCATCAGATAGGGAAGTTAGGTGATTTAAGTGACTTTGAATGTGGCATGGTTGTTGGTTCCAGGTGGGATTATCTGAGTATTTCAGAAACTGCTGATTTACTGGGATTTTCATGCAGAATCGTCTCTGGGGTTTACAGCAAATGGTCAGAAAAAGGTACAACACCCTGTGAGTAGCAGTTCTCTGGGTGAAAATGTCTAGTTGATGAGAATGGCCAGACTTGTTCAAGCTGATAGAAAGACAACAGTAACTCGAATAACCAATCATTACAACCGAGGTAAGTAGAAGAGCATCTCTGAGCACACATGTCGAACCTTGAAGCAGATGGGCTACAGCAGGAGACCACACCGGGTGTCACACCTGTCAGATAAAAACAGGCAACTGAGGCTGCAATTTGCACAAGGTTACTAAAATCAGACAACAGAAGATTGCAAAAACTTTTGCCTGGTGTGATGATTCTTGATTTCTGCTGTGACATTCACATGGTAGGATCAGAATTTGCCATTGTCACGCATGCGTGCATAGGAAGCCACATAAAGAACCAACGAACAGCATAATATATCGTGCCAGGGGTCAAATGTGGGGTACTAACCTTTCTTTTTTTTATCTCCACAGAAAGACAGAAACAACGCTGCCGTAATTTGACCTGGATTCCCTAACCACGCGCTACCACTTCTGCATTCCTTTCCTTCCTCTGGTCCACTTTTGATGACATCATGGCTCCCATACAGTACCTCGGTTCTTTCCCAGCATTCCATCCACCAATTTCTGGTCCCACCCCATAAATGGCTCCTCTTATCATATGCACTTTGTCTGTTGTAACGCTGAAAAGCCATATCACTGACCGTGGTTGTTTTTTTGCAAAACTGTACAGTATATGGGGCCGTAAACCCCAAATCTTTATGCTTTTGTCTCTTTTTATTACACCATCAACAACATGAAAGCATGGCTCTATCCTGCCTTGTATCAACGGTTCAGGCTGGTGGTGGAAGTGGTATAATGGTGTGGGAGATATTTTCTTGGCATCCATTGGGCCCCTCTGTATGAACTGAGCATCTTTTAAATGCCACAGCCTATCTGAGTATTGTTGCTGACCTTGTCCATCCCTTTATGAATGCAGTGTACCCGTCTTCTGATGGTTCCTTCCAGCAGGATAACATGCCATATCACAAACCTCAGATCTTCTCAAACTCTCCACAGTCACCAGATCTCAATCCAATAGAGCACCTTTGCTATGTGGTGGAACGGGAGATTTACATTATAGATGTGCAGCCAACAAATCCGAAGCAGCTACATGATGCTATCATGTCAATATGGACCAAAATCCCTGAGGAATGTCTCCAGAACCTTTTTGAATCTATGCCACAAAGAATTACGGCAATAGAGAGTCCAATCTCGTACTAGCAACATGTACTTCTTAAAATGGCAGGTTAGTGTATTTTTGGGCATTCTTTGTATTTTGGCCTGGGTAGGCCAAAGCCTGCAAGTAGCATTTGGGAACTGGTAGCCTTGAGGTGAGCAGGTTGAATATGGTCGGGACGGTGTTGTGGAGAATTTTGGAGATACCGTCTCTTTTTGCCATGTTTATGTCTCCAGTTCACAACACATTTACGTAATTATATATATATATTTTTCATATTTTTAAATTCTCTGATACAATGTTTAAAATGCAAATATTAAAATGGGTCCCAAATTCTTATGATAATACATCAATTAAACTAAAAGCAGCTTTAGACAGCCAGTCAGATTATATATGGTGAAAAAAATAAAAGGAAAAGCAGACTACCTCATAGGACAGAAATCACTAACCCCAAACTGTAGAACTCTATACCAAATTATTGATTGCGTCACAAAACTAACAAAGTTTACAGACTCCGAACATGTTTTTTCTTAACTGACAGTGCCTGGCTGGCCATCCACTGTTTCAGGGTTGCTTTGTTCACCTGAAGTGCTCTTTCACAGTATGGATACATAACCAAAGCAAACTGCCTGGCTAGTGTCTTGACATGGGTATGAACTTTGCAATCACAAGATATCTGATTGATCAGGCTTGGCCACTGTCAAATAGAATCAATGTGATTGGTGATAAGCGGTGCACTGATGTACCCATTGAGGCACTGAGCAATGTCATACAAGTTAGGATATTGAGAAATCATTCATATTTTAAGTGTTACTTTAAGAGTAATTGGGGAATATTAAATGAGGGCCAATGTAAAGGGCTGTCCGAGGAAATACAGAATATCTGGACACTGCCTGTTGCACTGAGCTGCACTACAAAAAGGACAAAATAGTCTGTTATCAGGCTGAGTTTCAGCACATGCACATGATGGAAAGTGTTTTTTTTTTTTTTGGTTGTTTTGTTTTTACTAACACTTAAGAACACTCTCGGAGCCCGCATCTCATTATTTTCTGACAGGGAGAGAAGCAAGTAAACAATACGGCTTGGTGGGGGACTGTATTTGTTGGTGGTTAGAATCTGAGTAGGGCAAGACATCCTTTTGGATAATTGGAGCAGGAGTATTTTGTGTTGCCTTAAATTTCAAAACTTTAGGCTTCTCCCATTGTTCACTCCTTTCTTATGGCTATAATGCATATTAAGATGGTACCTAGAAGTGTAACTTTAATACAACATAATATATATCTAGTATGTTTCTCATGTTAATTCCAAGAAAATGCTTGTCTTATTTTAGAACTGGACAATTTAAATATGGTACACTTTTGCTGACAATAGCTTAGCTTTCATGAATGAATAGTGTGCTCGTGTGCTGCCAATTCCACCAAAGGGCACCCAGGAAGAGGCTTTAAAAATACCCACACTGCTTTAGCTCCCTGCAAATTCTACTACCACTCTAATGTACTTCGAACCAAATTAAAAAGAGAGCTGACAGAGGCTAACAGTGCATGAAAATCACAATGTACACTTTCATTTACACTGTCATTCAATCAATCAACCTCTTATTTCATATAACAGTCTCCACTGAAATTCAGACAGAGCTTTAGATAAATTAGTTTTATGGAATGTAGACAGCCACATTGGCAGATTAGAATTCTGTAGCCATCAGACACACAGGAGAGACTGTGAAAAAAGTTTGAGGTGAGTGGATACTCCAGATATTGAAAGTCATCAGTAATCATTTTTTTGGGAGGGATGTTATTTATATGTCTTATCTCTATTCATGTATTATTTGCAGGGTTAATGTTAATGACCGTATTTTTGTTATAAGTCTGTTTTATATCATTCAGATATGACAGGGTCTGGAATGGGAGCTCAGTTCTTCCAGATAATTCACTTGGGTTAAGCTAGGGACTGCCACAAATAAGTCATGCATCATGCTTGCCATAATATGACAACAGTCAGAAAGGCTCAGTTTCTGGAAACAGTGGGATGTTATCTGCAGAGTTGTGGCTCTCTTTGCACCAGTTAATCCCTCAGGGCCACAGTCTAACAATCTACAGATGCAAGGCTCACTTTATAGTTCTCATTATCCACCTTTGCTGAGTGTGTTCAAAATGTTGTCTTGGTGTGAGGTATAATCACGGACAACAGCTGGCCACTTGTTCTGCCTAGTAAAAGAGTTCAGACTCTCTCAACCTCTGCTCCTTAGGGACAAGCTGACTGAGATGGGAGTAGACTCACACCTTGTGGCATTGATCGTGGACTTTCTTAAAGACAGACCTCAGTATGTGCGTCTCGGGAACTGCAGGTCTGATATTGTGGTCAGCAACACAGGAGCACCGCAGGGGACTGTACTTTCTCCAGTCCATTTCAGCTTATATACATCGGACTTCCAATACAACTCGGAATCCTGCCACGTGCAAAAGTTTGCAGACGACACTGCTATCATGGGCTGCATCAGGAGTGGGCAGGAGGAAGAGTATAGGAAACTAATCAAGGACTTTGTTAAATGATGCAATTCAAACCACCTACAACTGAACACCAGCAAAACCAAGTAGCTGGTGGTGGATTTTAGGAGGCCAAGGCCCCTCATGGACCCCGTGATCATCAGAGGTGACTGTGTGCAGAGGGTGAAGACCTATAAATACCTGGGAGTGCAGCTGGATGATAAATTGGACTGGACTGCCAATACTGATGCTCTGTGCAAGAGAGGACAGAGTCGACTATACCTCCTTAGAAGACAGGTGTCCTTCAACATCTGCAATAAGATGCTGCAGATGTTCTATCAGACGGTAGTGGCGAGCACCCTCTTCTACGCGGTGGTGTGCTGGGGAGGCAGCATAAAGAAGAGGGATGCCTCACGCCTGGACAAACTGATGAGGAAGGCAGGCTTTATTGTAGGCAGGAGCTGGACAGTTTGATATCCGTGGCAGAGTGAAGGGCGCTGAGCAGACTCCTGTCAATCATGGAGAATCCACTCCATCCACTAAACAGTATCATCTCCAGACAGAGGAGCAGCTTCAGTGACAGACTGCTGTCACTATCCTGGTCCACTGACAGGCTGAGGAGATCGTTCCTCCCACACACTATGTGACTCTTCAATTCCACCCGGGGGGTAAACGTTAATATTATACAAAATTATTGTCTGTCTGTTATACCTTCATCTTTATCACTCTTTAATTTAATATTGTTCTTTATCAGTATGCTGCTGGAGTATGTGAATTTCCACTTGGGATTGAGCTTGTGTGAGCTTGATGGCCATAAATTGTTGGTCTTCATGAAGCAGCATTGTCATCAACTCATCATTACAGCAGATGTTGGCCATTGGAAGTAGTAACATTAATCATACTGTAGTCAAAGATTGAGGCAGGCTTTCACCCTCAGGAGTCTATGACAGAGAAGAAGGTGTCACACATGTGCATGGGAGGCAGCTAAAGGGCATGAATGAGAGTACTTCCATGTCAGACAAGGGGGTGGTGGAGTGTACTAACACTTTCTCTTATTTCTCTGCAGACCAGTTACGGGACATTCCGCCTGACCCCAATGACATCACTTCTGGTCAAGGGGCCAATGATGCCACTTCCAGTCCCATAGCCGTAGATGAAGTCACTTCTGGCCCCGGGCCCAACGACAGCACTTCCGGTTCCAGTCCAACTGATGACATCACTTCCTCCACTCTCTCTTAAAGCCGCCATCTTTGCCCAGCAAATCAGTTCTGTTCTGGACTTCAATCTGTACCACTTCTGTACAATTGTTCATTTCAATTTGCAGCCAGGAAACAATGTACGGGTGGCTGCCCCAAACCTTTTTGTGGCTTTTGTCGAGTTTGTGACAAAGGATGCAGTTATGCGAAGACAAATATCTCAAATTGTATTTAATCAAAAAAGTTTATTAATAAAACAGTACAATTAAATAATGCAAACGTAAAAAAAACTAAGGTCCTGTGATTTTTGTAAAATAATTTTCCTGTTTTAAGATGTATGCTCTGAGATTAAATATTGGACTACCTATTTCAAGATGAGCTAACTTGTTTCAAGTAACTGGACAATCATTCTCCACTGGTATTAAGAATGTTCCACTTATATCAGTGATTTATTCTCTTTTTCCTTGGCCTTCATTTTTCAGTGTGCTAATATTAAGAATGAAAAATAACTGAATTAAAAATTATTTTCTAATATTCAGTGTATTTCCACAGTAGAAATCTAATCTCAAGTAATTTTCTACTTATTTCAAACCTTTGATGCCTATCAGAGCTTTCTTATTTCTAGACTGGAACTAACTTATTTTACGATGTCTTGGGAAGTAAAATGATCTTGCTGCATGGACAGATAATTTCACTAATATTAAGTTATTCTCTCCTGATATTCAGTGTTTATATCTTATTTTTTAGCTAAGCTTTTTTGCAGTGATACCCAAAGCTCCTATTATATGCAGTAGAGTAGTTCAGGATCACCAGGGTTGGAGCACTAGGAGCAAGGCAGAAGTTGCAGTATAGTGGATGAGGTACAAGACCATTACAGGGACAAGATAAATACATATATTTAAAAAAAAGATTTCCAAGTTTGGCTATTCTAAGTATAAAAAATTAAGAAACATAAAAATAAACAGATAACAGGGTGCTTATCACAAATATAAATGCAAAAAATATCTAAAGCAACAGACCAAGTATATTTATAGAATAATTGTTCACTTCATTTTATTATAAAAAAAAATAACAGGAAATAATGTAATATCATCCCAGTATAGACAGCTGTAGTGGATGGCCACCCATAGCAGGGCTCAATTCATCCACAATCATATGAGCAGCTCAAATGAGTTTGCAGTGACAGGCACACCAGACGACTGCCACCCATATGGTAACAAAAAATACAGAAAAAGTGATTTGAAAAAAATCAATGTTAAAAAATGTAATAAGAAAAGGAAATTTAGGAAAAAAGTGCCTCTAAGTAAACAGGATCACATACTGTATGGTGAAGTGCACTATTCAAAGAAAAACTGAACTGAAAAAAATAAAAATACTTTAACTAACATGGGGAAGACTAAAAGGGAAAATACAAAAGCAAAAAAGTTGCTATGAATTGAGCCATTTTATTTATTTGTTACAAATATTTTTCCTATTGCCCTACTGTGCTTTTTGGAGGCTCCAAACATCAGATAATCAATATTATTTATAACATGAAGTGGGCGGCATGGCTGCTGCCTCGCAGTTAGGAGACCCGGGTTCGCTTCCCGGGTCCTCCCTGCGTGGAGTTTGCATGTTCTCCCGTGTCTGTGTGGGTTTCCTCCGGGCGCTCCGGTTTCCTCCCACAATCCAAAGACATGCAGGTTAGGTGGATTGGCGATTCTAAATTGGCCCTAGTGTGTGCTTGGTGTGTTTGTGTGTGTCCTGCGGTGGGTTGGCACCCTGCCCAGGATTGGTTCCTGCCTTGTGCCCTGTGTTGGCTGGGATTGGCTCCAGCAGACCCCCGTGACCCTGTATTCGGATTCAGCGGGTTAGAAAATGGATGGATGGATAACATGAAGTAGACTGACTTATTCACTCACTCATCAATAAAAACACCATTTCACCATTTAGTTAAAAACCTGAGATTTGTCAGTATGGCACATGTAAGTCAGTAGGTATCCACTAAAAAAGCATGTAGATGCATCAATATTTAGGGGTAAACTCCTTTTCCCCCATAATAGGAAAACTAAATACCCAAAAATCTCAAAAATAACCTGACAGATTTTTTAGCCAACATTTGTTTTTTATTTGTCGATATCTGTTAATATTATGCTAACATGCATGCTCCTGATCCCACAGAAAGTATGCTTTATATAAATGAAGAATGTAGTGACAGGCCACACGAATAGCATCAGTAATCATTAGGGTGGATGGATGACTGTAGATATGGTGGTGTCCTGGACCAGAACAAAGGGAGATGTGATCACGTTGTAAAATAGAAAGCGAAAGATCAGCGAAGCTCAAGGAAGACACAAAGCTCAGTGATTAATGCTGCTTTACACTGTTGAGTACCAGTACTCTTAGTGGAATACTGGCTCTCACCTTGGTAATTCATTAAGCTTCGTTGACCCCCAGTCTATGGTGCTGTTGCTGAATACCAAACCCCCTTCCACTTTCACTCTTTGATTGGCACCCATTTTTCAATTGTGATGCTGCAAACTCTGAGGTCTTAGATAGTGACGCTTGGATTTCTTATGGGGAAATACTCCACCCTCCCCACTGTTCATGTTAATACATCAGAGTAAGTGTACTGGCACTCCTTGCATGTTGTGAGTGATCGTGCTATGCTTTTGTTCTCTGGCGCAGGTTCAGCCATAGAGAAAACTTACTTCAAACAGCAGGCAGATACTAAAAAAAAATACACACACACTTTCAAACAACTTAAAAGTTTACCTGTGCAGTACGACCTGCAGACATAGTGTGTAACTCATATATCACACAGTGTTATAAGGCTTCAAAGCCAGCTCACTTAGGTAGTATTTTGTTCTCAGTCCTATGCAGACTGTCTGTGGCTCCGTTCTTGCCTCCCTTCAAGAGAAGAATATCTTGAAGTTCTTCTAATATGAAGGAATTGTCACTGGAGCAAAACAACTAAGAAGTTGTCAGGTTTGCTGTGTGTGTGAATAAAGTTCTAATACTGAATAAAGCTCCAACACTGTTCCTTATGTTTCTCACTTCTCTTCTGGTTGTCTTTTTGTGCAACTCAGACATCCAAACGTGACAATATACATTCATATCTGTGGATTTTAAAGGGGCTTACATACACCTAATGAAAATCGCAAAAAGAAATACTGCACTTGAGTTAATGGCTTAGAGAGCTGAAAATTGTAAAAATCTTTTATTGATAATAATATATTATCACACACGCGCGAGTAGGGGGCCGCGGACGGACCTTAATACGATCGGGAAGACATATGCCAGGAGGAAGTGGCGGGGTACTAACCTTTCTCTCTTTGTTTCCTACAGAAGAAAAGATGCACCGCCGCCATGACTCTGCCTCCTATAGTTTCCCTCACTACGTTACTTCCGCCCTTCCTCTGTCCTCCACCTATGATGTCTTCGATCCCATCATCCACCACGGCTCCTTCCCAGCATTCCTCCACTTCCGGACCCTCCTCCATAAATACTTCTCCGACGCCATCTTACTTTGTCAACTGTTTGAATGTGTTTCTCGACTTTGACCTTGAATTTTGTTGTTACTGAAATTGTGGATTATTTTTCAGTATACGGGGCCAGAAACCCCAAATCTTTGTTTATTTGTCCTTTCTTTAAAATAAACTGATTACCCTTTTCAATTCAAAAGAATACACTTTCCTGTAAAACTATGTTTTGCAATAACCATCAACCAAAGCCAAGTCACTAGGAATAGCAGGAACTGATAATCATCATGGACAATTGCATATGGCATATTTAAGTGTAAGCAGCTCCAGTGATCTAATAACATTATTATTATTTGGGGGTTCCCCCCTGCTACACTACGTGCCAGCCACTTGACATCTCTGCCGCTCGCATTGTAAAGAGGGGGCCTCAATGCACCCCAAGGAGACACAGTCAATCCTCCGAAACCCCCTCTTAAACAGTGATACAACTGGAAACAAATACAGTTTTTTTTTTTACCTCCTCTTTGCTTGATCTGCTGCTGGCTTGCTGCTGCCGTGCCACATGATCTGCATGTCGCGCGGCACTTCGAACATTTAAATGCCTGTACAGCAGCTGCCCTACTCTTTGTCTTTTATTTCTGGCCCCGGGCGTGGTTAAATCTCTTGGCACAAAGTCTCATCTCGTGGGACATCAGTTCTTGATATTTTTTAGTTTATAATTTAAAAACGGCTGCGGTGGGCTGGTGCCTGCCTGGGGTTTGATTCCTGCCTTGCGCCCTGTGTTGGTTGGGATTGGCTCCAGCAGAACCCCAGTGACCCTGTAGTTAGGATGTAGTGGGTTGGATGATGGATGGATGGAATTTAAAAATCTGAAAATCTAACAACATCACATTTAAGTTAGATAAGTTTTGAAAAGAATGATACCAACATATATATGTAGTTTTTAAAATAAGCGTGACATAAAATCATTGCACAAAATCGTTGTACTTTTAGGTTTAGGATTTTATATGTAGAGAGTAGATTTGATTGATGTCCAAAGTGACTTATAACATCTAAGATACAATTAGCTACATCTCTTTTGTTTTTCCTGTTGGAGCACAAACAGGTAAAGTGACCGCCGTTATAACACACAGTACTTCAAGCTTTTGGCTTAATGTTTTATCACATTCTTGCATTTGTGTCTTCCATACTCTTTTCATTTTTTCTTCAACACAATTCTTTTATCTTGGATTTCCACATTACACCACGTCTGAGTGTGTTTTCCATTCTCTTTGAATTGAGGACCTGAGAAACCACAGTAAGGATAACCGCTTATCTTTGCCATCCATGGGAGGCCTCTATTAATACTCCCCTAGGACAAGGTGCCTAAAATTCATATTCAAGTTTATCATTATTATTGGCAAAATTCACCCCTTTAAATTCCCTTTTATTTGAGGACCATAGGTCTGCATCTGCCATTAGCTATACAAATGAAGAATTTAAGGTAATCTCACTCAATGCTACAAATTTTTCACAAAAGACTGATGTCTACAGAAAGTGAAGGAACACTTTCACAACTGGTGGATGAGCAAAGGAAGGAATTTAGAGAAAAATTGTGCAATTGTTGTATTAATGTAAGCCTAATATAGATTATGGTTTACTTTTATAATGTGCTTGCCTTAGTGAGGTTGGATTATTTAGATAAGTCATAAAATAAGTTTTTGACCAGTACTCGGTGACCACTTTGCAACCAAATGATGGAGTTCATGGTTTTAAAGAATCATTGCAAATGTTTCACTTATGCTCTATTTCAGAGCCCATCACAGGATAACAAGCTCACCACTTCTGACATGGAAGTGGAAACTTAACTCATCCATCTTCTGTTCACACTCTTTCCATTTGGTAAATATGTTAGGCCAATAGAGACTTCACCTACCACCTTCCATAATGACAGTATCTTTGTCAGCAGCCATACTACATTCACTTCAGAAGAGGTCATCCACCTGAAGCTGAGCATGTTCAGACCGGGCCAGTACTTGGATTGGATCAGAAACCATCTAGGAAAAGCTTTGGTTGCTGCTGGAAGACGTGTTGGTAAGGCAAGCAGGAGGCGCTTATCCTGTGGTCTGAATGTGGATTTCAATGCCCCGGTGCAGGGATGGGATGAGACATAAAACCGAGGTCCAGACTTTCTGCGATTAATAAAAATTCCTTGGCATCTTTCATAAAGAGTAGGATATTTCTCGATGTCCAGGCTACATTACCCATCACAACTGGTTATTCTAGCCCCCTAATCATGCTCTTTTCCACATTGCCTAAATGGGGACAAATACAGTATAATCTATCTACCTATGTATCCATCTCACCCCTTCACCACATAACAGCTAATGTGTGGTGAGTGTACTGATGCAAAAATGGCCGCCATTGTACCATCCAGGATGGATGGCACATGTAAATCACTGAGAGTGTCTTGAAAAGCACTACATAAATGCAGTGTCTTCTTCATTTTTTTACTCTGTAACATTACCTAAATTTAGCATTTTGACTTTTGGGTCCCTCACATTCATTTGTTGAATATGTCAAAGTCTTTTGTTAAACTGATTGTTTGAGGCCAATGAAAATTCTGGTTACTCTTATCTTTATGTTGAATGTTTTTATTTTTAATTGGATATTTATTTTGTATGAGTTACATCAAAGTAAAAACCTTGCAACTGTTTTTGTTAAAGTATTAAATTAGAAATGTGGTACTTCTGTGTTGTGTTTATCATTGGTTTTTGTTTTTTGGGGGGTGAATGGAATTCTCTGTTTTGTTTCACCCATATATTTGTAATTATCTTCAGCACTTTGGACCTGTGTATGGAGCTACAGTATATGTTTTAAATTAAAAAAACTATTTTTGTCCCTACTGAAAGCCCAGTAATTGGATTAATGATAAGACAGTTTGTTTATCTATATTGCCACCGAATTTCCTACATCAATTCTCTGAAAAGAATATTGTTCAGAAAAAAATATGTTTTTATTTTCATCTGTGAAGTGTTTTTCAGTCACAATGAATCATCACTCTTTCTGGCACAGGAAAAAAAATCTAAACTCATTCCTATGCAAAAAAATCTATTCTCTGCTTAAGAAGTAATTCTGTTAAAGTGGTCTGCTACTCATTTGAACTTAATGCCACCTATAACCTATTCATTACCTATTTATTATTTCTAGACTCATCAGCATTGTATTGATCTCGTTTGGATCAATCGTAGGCTCCCCTGCTGTTGGCCACTGCTTCAATGAAAAAAAAGCCAAATTTCTCTCACACTCTTTGATTTCTGTAAATAATGAACATCATACAATGCCAAGGATAGAGGGAATGATTTTCAGTTTATCCCTTGTTTAACATGAAATAATAAACACGGGCTGGAATGCAGTGTTTTATTGTACAAAAAGTGCATCATTGGAAAGAGCAATGGCTTTGATCAGAAAATAAATGGAGTGCTATCATACACTCAAAAAATAAGATATAAGAGTTGGAAAAAAATAAAGTCAACCCAGGTGTATAAATTATTTGAACGGTGACCACAGTAATATTTCAGCCTGCTGTGAAATTCCATTTATTTTTGCTTGCACCTAATGCTTACATGGTGAAATCTTCACGTACATAATTAATTTTCATTTGTGTTCTCAGCAGTCATGGTATAATTTGATTAAGGAAAAAATAGAGGCAATCTGCTCAAATCTAGACGTGCATTATTTAAAACTTCAATATTGTCCCTCGACTTAAATTTCAACTGCTGTATAGCAGAAGGCTAGTTATTTCAAAGGGTGATTCTGCTAGCTGTTCATCCCCTTAACAGTGCAAGTTACCATTTCTCCTAACCGACTATTTGACCATTTTCATTTCTCTTGTTAACGAAATAATCTGATTATTAAATAATCAATTCTGAGAACAATGTGTAAAATAAAGAAACTTGAAGCATATAACTAGTAATTAGTCTTTCACATTGTAGGTTGTGTGTTCAACAAATGGCTTAATGATGCAAAACAAAATCCGGAACACTAACATATACAGTTCTGCAGAATTAAGAAATATAACAGGATTCTGCTACTTGCTTCTTTGCCAATGAAAAACTACTCTTTTTCATAGCAAGTAAACAAGGGATTTACAATATTTTTTTTTATATACAGCTTATTTATTACAAAAGGAGAACAACTGTAAAATACATATAGCTTATAAATGGATCATTGTTAGATGCCAGGAGAGCTTAGAAGTCCACAATTTTACCCAACAAGCACCAAAAGAAGCTATCCAAATCCAGGATAACGATGATATAAATCTGTGAAATGGCATGCATAATAATAGTGACTGACAATAATAAGGCCAGAAAACAAAGTTAATATTATGTAGTAAGAGAGAGGAAGGCAAATTTTAATAGCAGGGATGGTGGAACTCATAGATGAAGGGTCAGCAATTAAAATGCCAATGGTGGCATCTTCAGCAGTATGCAAAATACCCTGTGGTAATCATGGGGTCTTATTAGTGCTTCGTTGTTGGCTGAGCACTGAGATCTTACTTTGGTACTTTGGAATATACAATTAGGTATGCAGGCTCATGGACATCCCTAATTCTGAAATGCATGGGACCAGACATAATTTGAGTTTTTGGTATTTTAGTATTTTGGAACATTTACATCTTCCAAAAATACTCTAGCACAGAATAAGTACAGAAGCCCCCTCTATTCCTCTAGTTTTTCACTTTAAACCACTGGGGTTTCAAGGAGTGCACAAAAGACACTGAGCAAAAGGCTTGATGCTGGGAAAAATAGTTGTTATCTATTCAGTAGCACATGGCACTAAATTTATATATTGTAACGAGCGTGACGGCAGAAGATACAGACACATGCACAGACCACTGCAGCTCTTTGGCTCCATGCGTTTCAGAAGTACTTCAGTCTGCTGTGAAATTTTTCTGCCATTTTGATTATTAAGTCACTGTATGGCATAACAGTAGCAAATAGTGTTTAGAGAAGGTTTGTGGTCTATGGATATTCTATGTGTTAAAATGCTGCAGCTACAATTAGGTCCATAAATATTTGGACAGAGACAACTTTTTTCTAATTTTGGTTCTGTACATTACCATAATGAAGTTTACATTAAACAACTCAGATGCAGTTGAAGTGCAGACTTTCAGCTTTAATTCAGTGGGTTGAACAAAAGATTGCATAAAATGTGAGGAACTAAAGCATTTTTTAACACAATCCCTTTATTTCAGGGGCTCAAAAGTAATTGGACAAATTAAATAACTGGAAATAAAATGTTCATTTCTAATACTTGGTTGAAAACCCTTTGCTGGCAATGACAGCCTGAAGTCTTGAACTCATGGACATCACCAGATGCTGGGTTTCCTCCTTTTTAATGCTCTGCCAGGCCTTTACTGCAGCGGCTTTCAGTTGCTGTTCGTTTGTGGGCCTTTCTGTCTGAAATTTAGTCATCAACAAGTGAAATGCATGCTCAATTGGGTTAAGATCAGGTGACTGACTTGGCCATTCAAGAATTTTCCACTTCTTTGCTTTAATAAACTCCTAGGTTGCTTTGGCTGTATGTTTTGGGTCATTGTCCATCTGTATCATGAAACCCTGCCCAATCAATTTGACTGCATTTAGCTGGATTTGAGCAGACAGTATGTCTCTGAACACCTCAGAATTCATTCGGCTGCTTCTGTCCTGTGTCACATCATCAATAAACACTAGTATCCCAGTGCCACTGGCAGCCATGCACGCCCAAGCTATCACACTGCCTCCACCGTGTTTTACAGATGATGTTGTATGCTTTGGATAATGAGCTGTTCCACGTCTTCTCCATACTTTTTTCTTACCATCATTCTGGTAGAGGTTGATCTTGATTTAATCTGTCCAAAGAATGTTTTTCCAGAACTGTGCTGGCTTTTTTAGATGTTCTTTAGCAAAGTCCAATCTAGCCTTTCTATTCTTGAGGTTTATGAGTGGCTTGCACCTTGCAGTGCACCCTCTGTATTTACTTTCATGCAGTCTTCTCTTTATGGTAGACTTGGATATCGAGACGCCTACCCCCTGGAGAGTGTTGTTCACTTGGTTGGCTGTTGTGAAGGGGTTTCTCTTCACCATGGAAATGATTCTACGATCATCCACCACTGTTGTCTTCCGTGGACGTCCAGGTCTTTTTGCGTTGCTGAGTTCACCAGTGCTTGCTTTCTATCTCAGGTTGTACCAAACTGTAGAGTTTGCCACTCGTAATATTGTAGCAATTTCTCGGATGGGTTTTTTCTGTTTTTGCAGCTTAAGGATGGCTTCTTTCTCCTCCATGGAGAGCTCCTTTGACCGCATGTTGTCTGTTCACAGCAAAATCTTCCACATGCAAGCACCACACCTCAAAACAACTCTTTTATCTGCTTAATTGATAATGACGTAACGACGGACTTGAACACACCTGCCCATGAAATAGCCTTTGAGTCAATTGTCCAATTACTTTTGAGCCCTTGAAATGAAGGGATTGTGTTAAAAAAAATGCTTTAGTTCCCTCACATTTTTATGCAATCTTTTTGTTCAACCCACTGAATTAAAGCTGAAAGTCTGCACTTCGACTGCATCTGAGTTGTTTCATTTAAAATTCATTGTGGTAATGTACAGAACCAAAATCAGAAAAAAGTTGTCTCTGTCTAAATATTTATGGACCTAACTACACAGTATATTCTGGCAAATTTTGCATTTCCAATTAGACAGTGATGTTACCTACAGTATCTGTAGTTATACGGTTGGAAGTGCAGTCAGAAGGTGAATGCTGTGTGGACTCTTGTTGTTCAATTGATGTTGTTAGGCTCATTTACTGATTTGGTTCTTTTGAGAACTGAAATCTGCATCCCCTGTGGCCCTTTGTTATCATTTATCTTAACGGCAGGTCTTTTCTCCTCCTTTTGACATGGTGTGATAATTTGTTTACTTCAAATGCATATTTTTCAGTTCAGATTTTCTTGAGCATAGCTGCCAATTCTTGCAGCCTTACATTGACTCCTACACTGTCATAGCAGAATAACAGCAGTTTCTATTTCAGATATTAGAATTTCATATTAGAGATGTTCAACATGTGTAGACCCCCATTAGTTTAAATATGGATATCTTAAATAAATGAAGCACATCATACAGATTACAAAGTTACAAATTAAAGGCATGCTGCTTTGTACTTCTGACCAGTGTGATGCAGGACGGACACTTTTTAGGACATGTATGCAACCTCTGCGTAGACCAATTGAAAATGCCAACCTACTTGCTCATTTCAGCAGCAGTGAAACTTTTGGTTTGGGACATTTTCATTGCTATGTTTGTAGATCCAAAATTTATCAGCAGAGATCTTCATTTTCTTTTATTCCTTTTAGTGAAGAGTCACATTAACTATAGAGCTATATAGAGCAGTGCTGAAGCTTTGCGTAGTTAGAAGTGTGAACAGCATAGGCAGGATAAAAATAAAAGGAAACACCTGAACAATGAATTTAGGTTTGAGACTGTTTTCTCAGCTGGTATTAAGTGGTTTATAGTACAAAAATTGTGTTTATAAAATGCATTTTCAGAAATCCCATACATTTTCTTTTTAGGCTTTCATGTGATCCAAAGGGTTTATTTCAGATTATTTTTTCAGTTTATTTTTGTATAGCCCAAAATCACACAGGAAGTGCTGCAATGGGCTTTAACAGGCCCTGCCTTTTGACAGCCCCCCAGCCTTGACTCTCTAAGAAGACAAGGAAAAACTCCCAAAAAAACTTTGTAGTGAAAAATGGAAGAAACCTTGGGAAAGGCAGTTCAAAGAGAGACCCCTTTCCAGGTAGGTTGGGCGTGCAGTGGGTGTCAAAAGAAGGGGGTCAATACAATACAATACACAGAACAGAACAATCCTCAATACAGCATAAAAATAAAAAATTTAGAAGTATGGAGCAGAATTTAACAGTAGATGATATCACATAATAAGATTTGGATATTTTTAGAGTCCTGGAGACCTCATCCATTAAGCTGCCTCCCCATTTGGCCATTTCACGGCTGAAACATTGCTCAGCCAGCCAATCCGATGAAAGGACCCCTTTTCCCATATTTGAGGGTGCTGGGCTAACCCACCCTTGGCCTGTATTTCCTACCTTAGTCTTCAATCTAGATATGAATATTGAGACAGGTGGAGCCTCAGGAATATGCATGGGAAGAGGGTAGCCCAGAGATTAGGAGACACAAAGCTGAATAAGAGTTTACCAAGAGCTGCAAAACCTCCCTTCCCTCATTCACTGGTTAATAGTCCTGTCTTTTACTCAGACGTTTGTTCCTGTGTGAATGTGTTTCCTGTGTGTGCAATATACTGATTTTCTGAAAGTATTTATTTACCAAAATTTTAGAAAAAAATGTTTTGCATGTTGTGAGTATACTACTGGGTGACTTGACATGGATTACGCGACACAATGCAAAATTTTAAAATTGTTTGCTGAGGACTAACGTTGGTCTCCATAGATAACTGTGCTATCAGAAAATGTGTCTCTATTCTCTATGAAAACAAGAGTTTAATTTTCTTTCTTGACCAGCACAATAAGCTATATGGGGTAATTAACAAATAAAACATATAGTTTTAGATGGCTTATTCTTTAAGGTGAGATTAAAAGTAAGTATTGGTTTTTCCAATGTGTGAAACCTCAAGTAGAATCAAAAACCCCTCACAAAACCAGAAAACCTCAGAAAAAAATAAATACCGTATATACTAACGTAAAAGTTGGGTCTTGAAATCCGAAAAATCGATAATAAAATCAGACCCTGACTTAAACACCCGTTCAAAAATGAGGCACTTAATTTTTTTTTTTATATCTTCCTGCCTCCTGTAATCTCGCATCATTTTCTGAAACGCATCGAATTTTGTTGCAGCAGCACAGTTACCAATTTCTTTCACTACTTCAATGACATTTAACATAAAACCAGCTTCATATTTTCTTTTGATTGAACGTTCTATCATAGATAAAGGATGCTGTTATGATAAAGGTGTATGAGGGTGTGTGATACAAAAATCACAAATCAGTGCAAACGTTGTTTTGGAATAGTTTTGGTATTACTGTGTGGTCACGTAGGCACAATAGAGAGAGAGAGAGAGGTTAGGAGCTCACGTGCTGATACAGCGCATTGACGCACCCACGTAGAAAAAAAAGGCAGTGTGCTCCGTGGGCACTCTCTCAGGTGGGTGTTAGCATATCATAATCTCTAGGACCAATAGCATGAATTTTCCGCATTTGACTTATATGACCGACATTATAAAGTAACATAAATTATACTGTAAAATCAAGTCCTGACTTATCCGTGGGAGAACTTATCCACGGGTATATATGGTGTGACAAATTAGGGCTTTTTTCGCACCCTTGTACCCTCAGACACCACGTCATACACCAGATAAAAGTCCAATAATAGGATATATTATAATAATAAAGTACACAAAGCACGCTCCTCTCCACAATTCTCCAATAAATCAAAAACAATCACAATCCTCCTCTCCCAGATGCTTAGCCACCCTGCCTCCCAACTCAGCTCGTCTGTCTGGGATTTTCCAGAGTCCTTTATACTCCTTGACCCAGAAATGTTTGTCCCTCAGTCCATGTGACTTTCTATCACTTCTGGGTCAGGTAAAAACTTCTCTTTTCCTTCATCCCGGAAGCACGTCATTTCTTCTGTCCATGTGAGTGGGACGTACTTCCAGGTTATAGGGAAAATAGTCCCTGGGCCTCCCTGCAGCGACTCCTGGCGGCCCCCATAGTATCCAGCAGGGCTGTGCATTAAAAGACTACTGTCCATAATTCCCTGCTGGCATTCGGGGCACCTCTACGCTGCAAGGAGGGCTCCATCTGGTGGCCTGGGGGTGTTGGCCGGGTTACATGGCTGGCCATATCTTACAATGGTAAATAAAAAAGAACCTGATCAGAACACATAGTGTATAGCAGCATGATGATTTTCTATCTGCTCACCTGATTAAGTGTGGAATTTTTGAGTATTACCATTATGAAGGCATCCATGAGGAAAACACAGAAAAAGGCAGCACCTGTCAAAATACAAATAACACAGCATTGGTGTGATAAAGTCACAAAAATAAAAATAAAGACAAACAAAAATAACAATAATGAAAATTTGAAAATAAAATTAGATGAACAAGGACAAAAATCCCTGGCAGTTGCCTTTGATACTATAGTGTTGTTACCATTTCATAACAAATCTTCTTATGAGACGTAGTCCAATCAAACGGAGACGTGTGCAGTTGTTGGCACGTCATGTTTGTGGTGCTGGTCTAAAGGCCACTCAATCAATTATAGTTTTTATTTTACTGATGTTATCTGTTGTTAATTATAGTCTATTCATGTTAGGGTAGAAAACTGCACTGTGCATTAGGATAAATACGTTATAATAGACCAGCATCTCATGGTTTAACAAATGTTCCTTTTACAAGAAATTATACACTTTATATCCTTTAACCAAAATAAAACAAGATCATAAAATAATAAAATAACATCTGCACTTCTGTATTATTTATATCCCTCATTCAGTAATATTCATATTGAGAGCTTCTTTTTAAATTCTAATTCCAAACAAAAGTTTACACTTCACACTCACTTATGTGAACAAAACATATTTTGAATTCTTCTGATGGTATCCCAATGAATTTGTATGCATTTCTATTTGCCTCCTGGCATACATAACTGCATACATATACACAGTTGAGAAAACATACTTTGATAATGAAATCTGAGTGGCATTTTTTCACATTTCCTTAGAAAGCCTGTCAAAACATCAACAAATGGTCTGATGTAGTGTTCTCGATGTTTATTTAAATATAGCAGAACTGAAGACACCCTTTCTCAAGGACGGTGGTTTGAACTGTCAATAACAAAGAACAGACTCTGTTTTTCAGCTCCCTGACTCATGTGTAAAATGACCTGTTCCATTAGTTAGTCAAAGATTAATGGGTTCTTTCATTATTGGATGCAGAAGTCCATTCATCCATCCATTATCCAACCCGCTATATCCTAATTACAGGGTCATGGGAGCCAATCCCAGCCAACACAGGGTGCAAGGTAGGAAACAAACCCCGGGCAGGGAGCCAGCCCACCGCAGGGCACACACACACACACGCACCAAGCACACACTAGGGATAATTTAGAATCGCCAATGCACCTAACCTGCATGTCTTTGGACTGTGGGAGGAAACCGAAGTACCCAGAAGAAACCTACGCAGACACAGGGAGAACATGCAAACTCCATGCAGGGAGGACCCAGGAAGTGAACCTGGGTCTCCCAACTGCAAGGCAAGAGCGCTACCAATGTGTCACCGGATGTCCTTTATAGAAAAATATTCTAAAACATTCTGCAAATTTTGTGAATATACAAATAGCCTACATGCATTATTGTGACTCTTTCTCATCAAGGTAACTCATTTGTTTCTCAATCTTAAGTAGGAAATGAGAATATGCGTGCTTAACTGAAGTAGCTCGCTGTTTAGTCAACAAGATGTTTGCAGTGACAGCAATATTAACAAAGAGAAAAGACTGTGGTATGAATTGGTTTCATTTTTGAACTGTTATTTTAGTCTTGTTTTGTGGTTTTGTACATTGGAGAACAAATAAAAAAAGAACATGATCAGAACACAAAGTGTATAGCAGCATGATGATTTTCTATCTCAGTTTTTTTTATTGTTCAAAAACTTTTTGTTAAAGACTCTTGATAATGATACTGGTTACTGTTAGGGCTTTGGATGAATATAGGAATATAGGATTGACTTTTTTGTTTTACTGACTTTTTGCTCATTTTTCTAAGTTTCACCTTTTGCTCCCTTTTGCCTAATATTCTTCCTCTTTCTTTTGAGGCATAAGAGACTATTATAAAAAAAGAAACTTACATTAGATATAAAGGCATTACAATTGAGCCTGCAAAGGCCATTTTATGGTTTTTGATACTCCAATGCAGTGAGTCATTGCTAGGAGCGCAGTCCCAATTGTCACTGGTTGTGATATTATTAATGTGACATTTCTTAAGTTGGTGCTGACTGGGTAACAATTTCCAAGTATATGGATATTTTTTAAAAGAATAAAATAATCATCTTGCAAGCAGTTCTTGGTGTTTCAGGTTAACGCCTCTGCTCTTTGTTCCTTCAAATTGGATTCTAGTTTTTTTTTTTGTGTTGGGTTTTGGCACACATTTCTTTTTGTCTTTCCAGTGTTGACTCCAGCTTGTTCACTGATTTTGTTTCATCTCCTAAACCTCTCTCCTTCCCTTTTAGCCTGCCAACTACCACCTAATGACAGAAAACCTCCTGAAGTTACTCTACTGTTTAACTGGAGAGATGTTGGATAAACACAGGTGCCTCCACACTGCATTTGTGTCTTTTCTCTTCTCTCAGTCCAACCTGCGATCGCAGTTCCTTTTATGCTGCTCCAATATGCATGGATCTTTCCCCTGTAGATTCTCGCCTGTATCTTTCATGACACATCAGAATCCCTACACTTATCTTCTTTGTTAGTGAAATTTTCTGACAGGCTCTGCTATAGGAGGCATCATACTTAGTCCATTAATTTGACATCTTAAGTTATTGGCCAAGAGAATTCAGTGACTTATATATGCTGCATCCCAGTTTAATGCTATGAACTAATAGCCAGTTGCAACTTTTTTTTTTGAGATAATCATACTGCTCCTTTTTCCAGCATTCAGCATGACTGTATGCTTAAACACAACATATCAACATTGTTGTGGCTGTACTAATTTTCTGCTGATGGACAGAGAGGGGGGAAATTAGGGGATTGTCATAATATTTCAGTTTAGCTCTGGTTCTTCCACCCTTTAATTTTTTCAACTCTAAAAGCGTGTTTCCATATGCTGAACCTCACTGTACACTGCTATATACAGACCGGACAGTTCTGTGCAGTGAACAATTAAACACTCCTGCATGATAAATTGACCAATCTGATTTCCTTTAACATCCACATTATCGAAATTTGCCAATCTGTGAATTATTATGGCACCTAAAGGGTGATTTCTTTTTTTTGTAATGGTCCTACATCGATTTAACACACAGCAAAGGAGTATCTGCCGATCTTGAAACAGCAAGATCCTAACCTGTGCTTTGTGCACCATCTTGAGTTAGGGCAGGGGTGTCCAGCTCTGGTCCAGGAGGGCCGCAGTGGCTGCAGGTTTTCATTCTAACCCTTTTCCTAACCAGTTTTCAATGCTAATTAACTCCTATTGCCTTCATTTTAATTGCCCTGTTTTTAAGGATTCAGTCCTCTGAATTGATTTTTTTCTTCATTAAATGGCAGCCAATCAGAAATGAGACAAAAATGAGCCAACACATAGCCAGTTAAATTGAGGCTTCAAACTCTAACTAATTCCAGTTTCCTAATGAGAAGCCGATTCTTGCTGTTAGTTAAACCCATTATTTAATTCCATGGCTTGTTGATGCTCTCATTCTGCAAAAGAAGACATCTACAAAATTGTTGATTTTCTGTTTTTTCTAAGAACACCGTCAAAGTGTTTTAATGACCTGAGCAGATTAACCTTACTGAGACCTTCACCTTACTTTTATTTTCAGATACTGTGGTTAGCTGGTCATGTGGTGGCTCATTTTGTCTCATTATTGTTTGGCTGCTAAGTAAGGAAAAACTAACAACTAAGAGGTCTGAGTCAAGTTAATTAAAACTGAGGCAAAAAAGTTAATTACCATCAAAAACTGGTCACTAATTCAGAAGATGGTTAGAATGAAAACCTGTAGCCACTGCAGCCCTCCAGAGGCGGAGTTAGACACCCTTGGGTTAGGGAGTAAATGGACGTTATGAGAAGTAAGGGAACACTTAAGTTAAAACTTTTGAAATAGTGGAACGCTGTTTCTAACTGTTCCTGCATTCTTCAAACGGGAGTTTTATTCCTTATTATCCAGATTGTAAATGAAATGTTTCTGTTACCTTACTATCATTTTTTTTTATTTTCTTTTCCATTACAATGGCATTTAAGAGATCAAACATATTATAATAACATACCACATGCAATCATTTACTTCACGTTTATTGCAATGAATGCAAAGGAAAACTAAAAATACAAAGAAAAAAACAGCATTAAAATAGACAAAACACAACAACAACAAAAGATTCAATTCCCACCCATAACAAAGAGAAAAAGAAAAAAAGAAAAAAATCACAAAAATCACAAACCCAGCCTGCTTATTCTAAAATAGTATTAACGAATTCTTGCCATATTTGAAAAATGTTTTGGACAAATCTTTTAAGAATGAAATTGATTTTGTCACATTTGAGATAATACAGGATATTTGTTGCCCACCAAGTTATAGAAAGTGGGTTGGGATTCTTCCAGTTGAGCAGCCTGCATACTAACAGTGAGGTCTTTTACAATCGATTTCTCCCAATGCACTTGAATGCCATCAGGGAATACACCAAATATTGCTGTTAATGGATTTGGAGTGATTGTAACACAGGTTGTTTGAGAAGTATGTAGAAATTTTGGTCCAAAATGATGGCAATTTACTAAATTCTCAGAACACGTGGCCTAGTTATACTGAAGCTAGACTGGCGCACTTGCAGGTTGGGTCTTGCTCTGGGTACATTTTGGACAGTTTTAAGAGAGATAAATATGATCGATTGAAGACCTTAAGTTAAATTACGGAATACTTGGCGCATCCAGAATTGAAGTGTATTCTACAGTATGTAATGGCTGAGTTCCTTCTCACTATAATTCTGATATAACTGTAAAAACATTATGTTTGTTGGCTTACAAATGGTAAGGCCTTAGTGCATACAGTTTTCTGAACATAACATAATCTAACATAACATAAAACACAGAACCGACATGTAGAAACATGATGAAAGATAACATAGATAAAGAAGCCTGAATGTAAAATGTAATAGTTAAGAATTTTAGATTTATGTTTATGCTATGAACATTTCATTTGAAATTTCTGAGATTTGTTTTAGCTTTGAATTTCACTAAAAGCTTGACCTGTTACCATCTCAATAGTTGTTATGTTTGAAAACATCAAAGAAATGCAACTACAAGCCTAAAAATAAAATGTCTTTGGACTAAGACCACGGCATTCATTCATGAACTTTCCCAACTTAACAGTAATTCAGCAAAGGGTCATGGGGACCTGTAGTTTGTCGCAAACAAAATTGCATGAAATGTAGGAACCAAGCTGAGAACATCTGCTTCATCTTTAGAATTCTTTAATGGAATAAACTAGTCTGCATTTTAGATTGATATATTCAGATCACACTGGATTAACGTCTTTCAAAGAGACATCAGAAGAAAACTAACAAAACATAACGAGTATTTACGAGGCTGACATTTATATTCAAGAAGCAATTGTTCAGACACCAATGGCACCTTGGAAATTCTACAAGGCCAGCTTGAATTGACTTCAGTAAACTCAAAGCTTTACATGGGCTGGAGGAATTCTCTTTTTAGTGCTGCTGCAATGTGTCAGTCTTTTATCAGCAACGTACAGTATCAGTTGAGATGGCGTATTTAAAAAACACTTACTGAAAAACCGTCTTAGAAAAGAATTTCAAGTGGTACATAATTTATTAGTCAAAGGAGGCATAACGCTGCGATATATTTTACAATATAGTGATCCTTTAGAATATTTCAAGTCAACCACCATACCTAACCTTTATTGACTTGGAATGTTCTTTTTCCATGAAGCAGATAATCTATGAAAGTCTCTTCTTGTCCAAACAAAATGTGTTTTCTTGCAGGTCCCCTATAAATAAATGATAAAAGTGCATGTGAAATTAATGTTCACTCTGTTATTTAAAGTCTGTGAAATGCATCAGTATTCCTCCATCACTGACAAAGAAAAACCATATCATTGGTTTATTACCTCTTGGTGATGTTATCACAAATCTCTCATCAGACGCCCATCTCTAATAAGTATAAATGGAGCACAACTGATGCTTTTCTCATAGCCCTTACTCTCAACACCATGACAATTTAGACACTCAGATAGGAAAGCTAAATCTTTTTTCTTACCATTTTGAAGTGTTTTTGTCACTCACTTTCAAAAATCAGATGAAAAATATTACATCATTTCCTTGTCAATATAAAACAGAAAAATGAGTGACACACATCCAGCTTGTTGAGTCCTCTGTTTGCCACTCTCTCTGGAAGTCTTTCCTTTTGATTTTGACACACTTCCTCATACAGTGAATAGTCTGCTCTTACACTCTCAATGTGCTGCTTTGTTTCATGGTTCATTGAGTAGAAGAATAATAATAATAGTAGATTTTATTTATTCGAAGGCACCTTTCTAAATACTCAAGGACACCAACCATTAAAAACAAAACTAAAAATACAAAATTTAAAATCAGACAGAGCAATTGTACTCAAAGATAAAACGCAGTCTTAAACAAATGAGTTTTAAGTTTAGATTTGAAAAATGAGAATGAATCAATGTTTCTAAGCTCAGAAGGTAATGAGTTCCAGAGCATGGTGGTAAGACGGACGAAAGGGACAGTCAAGTGGATGGAGGAAGAGGATCTATGGGTGCGGGAGAGAATGGCAACATGGAGGAGGTTGGACAGATATGGAGGGGCACAAATTATCCATTACTTTAGGTCAGGAGCATAGTGGTTAGCACTGCCTGACAGCTCTTGGGTTTGCTGCCAATGCCTGCTTGCTTTTTGTGTGGGCTTTACATGCTTGTGTAGTTCCTTTACTTGTGGTTTCCCTTTCTGATATTTCAAAGATATGCTTATTTGGATTATGCGCAGCCATAGACTGGCCCTTTGTAGGTATGTATGAGTGTGTGTATGATCATACATGTAAGTGGCTGGCACTTCATCCAGAGCTGTTTCTTGTTGTGCACAAAATGATGGCAGAATAGGCTCACATTCTTTACAACCCTAAACTGGCTTAGGTGGGTTTGTACATGCATAGATGGATAGATGTTTTAGGTCAAGACATTTCATGTTTTCTTCTCATTTGTGCCAAAATTGCTCATTTGGTTTATTTGACGGTCATCTCCTCTTTTCTTCTCAAGAAGTGAGTAGCCTCCAGTGTAGATGTTTAAGAAGATACTGTAAATGGCCATGGGTACTACAACCTCATTTTCCAGTTTTTATAATAAACAATGACTAGTGAAGCACTGACACCCTGAAAGTGAAGAGGTATTAGAATATTGTGGTTTGAGGTCCGAGCCAGGAATGTATTTTCTCAGTGGGACATGTCCTCAATACTTTTTGAAATGTAGTATTGCATCTCTCATAATTCTAGAAAAATACTAAGAAAGATGGCATGAAACAGTATTGACTACAATCATACTTTGAAATTGCAGCACACTTGCTTTTACATAACTGGATTAGTAGTAGGGTGATGTACCATGTTGCCCATTATGGAAGCAATGAGAAGTGAAACAAAATTACTTCTTTTATTGGCTAACTGAACAGATCACAATCTGTTGTAATATGTTGTGAAAATAATCAGCCTCAACACAAGAAGAAGGTTTGGGACAGCCACCCATATATTGTCCCTGACTGCAAGTGGGGATTTGAAAAACAGCACTAATGTGCACTTGTTGAGACCCAAACTGAATTGTCTTACTGTTGAAAACATGGTGGCTTTAAAGGTCAGGACCGGAAGTGACATCGTAGAACCGGAAGTAACATGCTTCTGGGCGCCGAAACCGTACGTGACATCTTCAAGGTTGAATCAGGCAGGTTTTCCTGTGTTTGGTCTGCAGAGACAACAGAAGAAGGTTTAATACACCCTGCCACCCGCTGGCCTGGTGTGGAATTACCTTCACATGGTCCATACAGCTTCCTCCTACACACACGCGTGTGACACTGTTCAGTTAGCCGATAAAATGTGTCATTTTGCTTCACTTTTCATTATTGCGTTAAAAATGTGAGAATATTATTTTAAGCTATGAATTTAGCTTTTGCCCATTTATTAAGAATAGACAAATTGATTTTTCAGTAAAAGGATATGCAGGCCTCCATTTGGGCTGCAAAATGAAAATATGAGCCATGGCTATAGACTCGGTGGATTTGATAAGAACAAGCTGGCTGTTCTCTGAAGAGCCTTGTTTTAAAGTATTTAAACTGTTAAGTACAGAAGATATGAATGAAAATGATCAGCTCAGAGAAAACAAAATGCTTACTGCAATTCTTTTTCTAAAGGATTTTTTTTCAATTTGGATTTAAAATAGGATTAGTTATTAATACTAATCCTCATGGCTTAGATTTAATGAACCAACTGCTTCACACAGGCAAATTTACAGCTCAATAATTGCATTTTATTTATAGATGTAATATTTTGCTGTAAAGCTTATTAGGTTATTATTTATGAAAATTGAGTAAATATTTCCTCTTTGATAATGACTTACTCCTCCTTCTCAATCATTCTATAAAACATTCTCTTGTCACTCACTAATTTACATAGAAACACACCATTACAAAAGCTGACATTGAATAGGAGAAGACAACAGAAGTAGCAATGTCACATTTTATGACTGCCCATGTTTGCACTTTTTAGGGCTGAACTGAAAAAGTGGTTCTGTCAATATGAAACTTATAAGCCAATATTTAGAGTGCACAGCAGGAGTTCTCACTCCATAGTCATTTGCAATGTATGTTTCAGCAAAACAAGGTAAAAGCATGCAGTCAGATGAAAACCCCTGGCTACTTGTCAGCTTGCTTTGCCATGACACTAAAATCAGCTTCATCCCCGACTCTAAGTATTTCTTTTTGTATCTCAGTGTACCTGTGTCCAGTCTCATTCCTAATGACAGACATCCCTGGTGAGCTGATTTTTTTAAAGGAGTCTCAAACTCTGTTGCTGAAGTGCTGCAGTGGCTACACATTTTAGGTGGAAGTCACATCTCTATGTAAGGTTGTTGTTTTGCTAGACAGATTTGTACTCTAATTCTACAATTTAAAATTCCTATCAGTATACATTTTCAGCCAAATACTTTGCAGAGCACATTGTATTCAATACTTCAATGTTTTTACGTTGCATTTTTTTTGCAAATGGACATCAATGTAGTGTAGTGGTTAGAACCCAAAGATTCCCAGTACACAAATGTGTGGAGTCTGCACATTCTTCTTTCTTGTCTGAAATGTAGAGTTAAATCATCATGAGAATGGACTTAGATGCTGACTTTGCTTTGTGGGTAGCAGGTAAGAAAAGAGATGGCATGCTTGTTCTCAGTGTCTGTTTAAAATATTAATTTCCAGTTCAAATTGTGAGAGAGTTTCATAGAAATGGTGTATCCCTAATGAAGCAATGCCACACATACATGCACACATATTAAAGTCTTGGACTGTAATCTACTTTCCAGTGGCCTCATGTATAATATAAGTTTGCAAGCAAGTGCTAATAGCACATTGCCACACCCACAGCATGGTGAACCACCTGGATTGGGACCCGAGTGCAGTGTGTGACACCTCCAACACCACTCTGGAACAGTGTGAATTTTTTTATGGTGGTTGGAATTCTAATCCTACCACCAACCCCCAAGTTTTCTCTGTAAGTTGGAGGACCCGCTTGCAGGGCTGGATTCTGATTAACGTCCTACCGAGTATGAAACAATTACAGGTTAAGGGCCTAGCTCAAGGGCCCAACAGAGTAGAGTCACTCCTGGCATTTACAGGATTTAAACCAGCAACCTCTGACTGCTGGCACAGATCCCTAGCCTCAAAGCTACTGTATCATTCCACTCTTACCTTGCATAGAATTCACACTAAAACATGGCGTATGGACAAAACTAGAAATGTGCGCATGCACAAAAAACTTCATTTGCATTAATCTGCACGTAAGTGAAGTTCTATGCAGTTTCCCTTTATAAATCCCAATCAACGTGAATTTTAAAACACAAGATTTTAGCACACATCCACACACCTATAGTCCCCACCCCCCCCGACTCCTCCCAGAATTTTGCATATTCCGTTCAGTGTGTTGTTAAAAGACAATGGCAAAAGCATATTGTAAAAAAGAAGAGTTTCAGTGAATGCAAAATGGAGGTCCTTCTCAGTGAAGTGGAGGCAAGGAAAAACGTACTATATGGTCGCTTAAGCAGTGGTATAAGCAGCAAAAGGAAATTGATGAAGTGGCACAGTGTGGCGGAAACACTCAAAAGTTCAAGTTGCCTGAAATAGAAAAGAAGTGGTCAGATATCAGTGTCGACAGTAAAAGGAAAGTTGCATTCCACCGTCTGAGAGTAAACACCACATTAGAGGAGGTAGTGGAATTCTGGGTCTCACACCATTTGAGCAGTGACCTGCTAAAATTATTGAGTAGACACTTATATATCTTGCCACAATGTTAATGAGATGAATTTTCATATCACAGATCATTTTCACATTAATAGAGTGGAAATGCTTTTTATTTACCTAAGCAAATTCATTTTCTGAATGTGCCTTTATAGAAATGTGCGTGCATTCAATTGCTCTGATTAGATTAGGAAAACTGGACATTTCTGTTCTGTTCAACCATGGCGTAAGGAAATGTTATATATCTAGATGACAAGCAGATAATACCATCCCATACAGCTGGCACGACTCAGTGATGACTGAGAAATACCTGATCATTGAGCCAGTTCATGTTGAAAAGCTCATGTGGCTAAAAACCTGAGTGTGAACAGAACTTGCAAAGGAGCAGGTAGAACAAAATTCCTCAAAGTCTGCCTTTGTAAAGTCAGCCCCAGTTCAACACACAGCTCCAAGAGGACAGCTCTTGGAAATCTAAATCGACTTAGAAGCCAATCATCATCATCATGGGACAATAAAGTAGTATGATCTCTAAATATGCACTCTCTTCTGATTCTTCCTTTTGCAATGTCTTCTAACAACGCTAAAGCAGCCAAGGTAGTTGGAATAATTTGACTGTTCTGTGTACCATTATATTGTTACAGATTGATTACAGTCAAGTGGTTGAAATTTATAAACAATATGCAGTTAATTTTGGTGTATTTAATAAAGTCCGGACTGGATGGATGCATATATAAAAAAGAAAGGGAAACCACACAGAAACGGCAGCACTGCTTTGATGCTGGGTGCCAGCCATTTGGAATACCAAGCAGAAACATGCGAATGCATGATCTGAGACTGCCATGAAAATGTGCGTAGCATTACACCAAGTTAAGTTTTTGTACATTTTGACAGGAGTGTGGAAATGGTTGTGCATATGCACCTTATATAAATGAGGCCCAGTATTTTAATCATCTATTTAACCATCTATTCCTGCACTAACAGACAGAGTCCTTTAGTTTTTCTCCAACACCTCTCCTGTGCTGATTTTTTCTTTGGCTTCTCTGTTTTTTCTCCCACACAGTAAAGATATGCAGGTGTGTGTCCTGCAATTAAATGGTGCCCGTTGCAATGCTGGCTCCTGCATTTTGCCTGATGTTGCCAAGACAGGCTTCATCCCCAGTGCCCTTAAACTGCATTAATAAAGGCTTAATAATGAATTGTTGGTTGGATTCAATTATAAATATTCACATTCATTTTCAGTGCCATGCACTGAAGTAAACAGTAATAAAAGTGTGTGGAAGGGCTTGGATTAGAATATTTACCTTGAGATTTTGAAAGAAAGTAATTACATAAATAAAAGCATACACAATCTGTTTGTCAGTTTTTTTATTAAATCGATTTTCACAAGGTTTCCTTAAGATTTTGTGCCTTGCAATGAAGTGCTCACGGTTTTCGATGAGCTTGTGGATACTTTCTCTCCAGAGGCATCCAAATTAAGAAATGCCCAGCTTACTCACCACATGCAACAGTTATTACTGACATATGCATATACAGGTATCATATTTAGAATTTCAGTGGAAAACTACATATAAAATCGTACTATAAAATGCAGTTTGAATGTTTTTGTTTTTTGTGCCCATTTATGTGTAGTGTTTCTCCTCACATTATATTTTGTTTGCGAAACAATAAATTGTGCAGCTAAAATAGTATTAACATGATTTACTGTTTAGCCAGTTTTCAGAATTTTTTTTAATTTTAGTTATATTATTTTTGTTAAAACAAAAATAATATTTTCAAAAGACTTTTCTTACCATAATAAAATTGTAACCTGTTTGGATTTCTGCTTCTTTTTCTGTTTGTTTGTTCACTAATCATACAAAAATAGATGAACTTATTTTTATGAAATTTTGCACGTATATTTCCGTTGGTTTAACTCAAGATATAACCTATATTTGTGGGCGGGGGGATTGGAACAAGGGGCAATTTCTAAACCATCACCAATGTATCTATCTATGTGGGGACAGCACCAGTCAAAGTGGCATCTCTGGGTTACAGTGTTTCTCTAAGAGTAAATCTTGTTGTTTCATCATGGGTTGTGTTTACCCATGTTGGATATCCAGAGGATCATTTTTCATTTGGACCCTTCTCTGAGAAATACACAGCTGCAAATCAGGTATACAGTGTTTTCAAACCATAAAGAGCAATGTTCCTTTCTTTCTACACCAAAAACCTTTTTAAACTTCAAAACACCCTTTGCAATGAGTTTCCCAGTTGCAAAATTATATGCAAACCAAAGTTCAGTGTCAAATTTGTCTGCTTCATTCACCACCTAAAATTAGATAAGAAAAATAATGCTTAAATATTATACAAAAAATATATGATGGACACTTACATGAGATAGTTATGAATAAGAGAAATAGAGTCCTTATATATAGAATTATTTTTTTTAATTACCATTCAATAATAAGTTCAGTTGGCCAGGATGAACAAAAAAAAATCACTTAAGCTGGAGAAAACAAAAAAATCTGAAGGAGTTCCAGGCCAAAAGACCACTCAGCCCCAACTTGGCATTAACACTGGGCCTAACATGAACATTCTTAAGTAGTTCTTTATTGTTTTTTTTTAAAGGTTTCATTTTAGAGATTTGGTGCAGTGGGTTCTGAAGCAGGTTTGGGTATCCAGTTTCATTCACTGCTGAGAACTTTGATTAGGTTATGGTGGAGCAGAACTTCACTACAGTAGAACTGGAAAAAAAAAGAAAAGTACAACGCCAAGTAATAATAATAATACTAATAATCCATCCATCCATTATCCAACCCACTATATCCTAACTACAGGGTCATGGGGGTCTGCTGGAGCCAATCCCAGCCAGCAAAGGGCACACAGCAGGAAACAAACCCCGGGCAGGGTGCCAGCCCACTGCAGGGCACACACACACACAAAGCACACAATAGGGACAATTTAGGATCACCAATGCACCTAACCTGCATGTCTTTGGACTGTAGGAGGAAACCAGAGCACCTGGAGGAAAACCATGCAGACACGGGGAGAACATGCAAACTCTACACAGGGAGGACCCAGGAAGCGAACCCAGGTTTCCTTACTGCGAGCCAGCAGTGCTACCACTGCACCATTGTGCCGCCTGATAATAATAATAATAATAATAATAATAATAATAATAGCTAGTTCAAAATTGTTCTTAATTTGATATTTACATTTTTATGGAAATTAATCTGAAGAAATTCACTAGAACATACCCAATTTTAGTTTTGGCTCAAGTACTCTTTTACTGTGTCTAGTGGAACATTTTTGCTTTTAAATTGGTTTTAAGAAATGGTTCAAATTCCAGCTCATATTGTAGTTCTCATCTGGGACTACCTGTTATTAAAGCATGTGCATCAAACACCACTTACAGACTGTGCAGCAATATCAGCTCAAGTGAAGTCTGCTTGCATCCTTATTTACGTATAGCTAACATGCAAATTCTTTACTACAGGGATCTATTTGTGCAGAGAAGGGCTTCTGTGAGCTGTTATTTTAATATGATAAAACAGGGAAACAATAGTAAAGAAAGGGAGAAGGAACAGTTTAAACTCTATATAATTTAAGAATATAATATATGGTTAGTAGAATATCATAGAAGAATGAAGTCAGACATGAAAAATCTGGGAAGACAGGAGAGACCCAGAGGTAAACAAAATTCTTAAAGTGTGTGCCTTGAACCATTAGAGCAAAGAAAAGGCTTTAGCTGAGGAACAATCAAAACAGAATATAAATACAAAGAGCTCTAGTCGTCCAAAAAAAAGAAATCAATTGTATTTTTTAGAATATACTTGCACCATGGCTTGAAGAATATAATCATACTGAGGTACTTTATTGAAGGCAGAAAATCGTATTATTAGAATATATGCAACATTCATTGTAATCAAATTCATGTAGCAACGATTTAATATCAGGCAAATTCAGTACAGTGCAAGACACAGTTATTGTCAATGCCCAGAAGTGTTCAGTTATTTGATTAAAATAGAAATTTAATTATTGCAATTTTTCTTTAGGTTGATGGAATTAACATTTGTTAACTTACACTGACATTGGTAACACCAACATAGGAATTGGTTCAATAATTAATCCATTAAGCCACTCCTAAACATAGGAGCCATAGCTTATCCTGGAAGCAATGCACAGCATGGTATGAAGAGCAAAGTATATTACATCCTTTGTGGATTAGTTCTGATGATGTGTAAACTGGTGCCGATGACTACAATCTGAAATAGCCTGTTTAATGTGCCCCAGAACTAACCAGTTCATCTCATATGGAAGGAGAGTCACCAGTCTATAGTCATTCAGGCAGTGCACGTCTGTTTTCATAGTCACAGGAATAATTGTTGTCCTTTAGAACAAGATTCCGAAAACAGAGCATTAAAGATGTCAGCAAGGACGGCAGCTAATTGGCCACCACAAAAATGAAATCCCCCAGACCTGGTGGCTTGTAGACATTAACTAATTCCGTAAATCCTCTTTAAGTCTTGTACAGAAAGAAAAAAGAATGAATCATGTGGTACTACAGGCAACTCAAAGGCACAATACTCGTTATCACGATCAAAACAGGCATAGGAAGCATTAAGTTGAATGGAAAGGGAAACTATAGTTAAAACTGGATTACTTTTCACTTTGTAATCTGTAGTTTGAACAAATTGTTACAACTATCGGATTCTTTCTCTGATTTACTCTTGTACTGATGTTTAGCCATTTTAATTGCTTTTCAGAGTTTGGATCTGCATTCCTTACATGTTTCTAAAAGTACTGCTTTGTGCCTTCAGTCAATTCCTGATGTCAATGGTGCTCCACGGTTTTAGTGAGCGGTAAGCGTCTTTTATCAGGGTGAAGAACTGATCCTTCTTCTTAGCACCCCTGGTGAGGCAGGTAATATGCTGGTGGTCTATACGGTAGACATTACTGCTGCACACTGCTTATATTGAAAGTGTTATGGTTCTGCCTGCTGATAAAACTCAAAAACATGAAAAGGCACTGAAAGCAAAAGTCAGACCTGCACTCCCACACAGTTCTGATACAAAGTGAAGACCTTGGAACTACTGTATATATAGCCTAGCTCGAAACACAAGATTCAGGTTTGTGGCCAGCACAGTCCCAGTAGTGAGGCAAAGGCTTTAAAGTAAAATTTTTCAAAAAGGAAAAGAGGAAAAACTGTAACAAATTGTTCCCTTATTATTAATTTCCTTTAATATGTAAAGATGTATTAAGAACGGAAAAAGTTTACACAGGAGAATAAAGGTAAAAGTCAAGGAAACAAAAACCAAAACCAAACAAATCAAAGAAAAAATCCAAAAAGCAGAGCCTTAAAACAAAAGCCAGAAGTCAACACACCATGGAATCCTATCACAACATGCAAAATCAAAAGTCAAAGGGCAGAAGATGAATGCCATGCCGAAGTAGACGAAGTGGTGTGGCAGAAAAGTAATGAGACTGATTTTTTATTTACCAAAGTTTTTATTTTTTTTCAAACATCAATGTTATCCCCTTCAAAGTAGTTCCCTTGGGCAGCTACACACTGATGGAGACGTTGTTCCCACTGTTGGTAGCAGCGCTGGAAGTCTTGAACAGTATGGTCTTCTGCAGCAAGAGTTACACTCTTTTGGATGTTTTCTAAAGTCCCGAAATGACGTCCTTTGAGGACATTTTTCAGTTTAGGAAAAAGGAAAAAGTCACACGGACTGAGGTCAGGTGAATAAGGGGGCTGGGGAACCACAGGAATGCCTTTTGAGGTCAAAAATTCTGTTATGGAGAGGGCAGTTTTTCGGCACCATTTTGGCACAGACCTTTCGCATGTGCAAATGTTCAGTCAAAATTTGATGAACGGTAAATCTGTTCAAATGTAATTGTTCACTCAACATTCTTAATTTTAAACGACGGTCTGATCTCACAAGAGTGTTCACACGTTCGATGTTTTCATTGGTTTTCGAAGTTGAAGTCCTCCCTGAACGGTGTTCATCTTCAACGTGTTTTCTGCCTTCCAAAAATGATTTGCGCCAGCGAAAAACTTCAGCTCGGGATAAAGAATGTTCCCCATAGGCCTGTTTTAACTTTTCAAATGTCACACTTGCCGTTTAATGGCACAACGTTGCTCCAAATTCCACTGTTCCATTTTGCGTGAAGCACAACCAAAAACACAACTTCGCTAATAGCAGTCACAAAAATCACGTAGTTAACAGAAGGAGTTGAAACTCGCACTGAGCTATCGGAGGGTACTGATACACGTGCTCTATCAAGGATAACAGCGCAGCGTTGCCAGATCGCTTGCAGTGTTGCCAGTCTCATTACTTTTCTGACACACATGTGGCTTACATATCACTGCAGGAAGGTCCTTAGCTGCAGCGTCAGGTGGCCCTGTCCCCTTGGCTTAACATAAAGGGGAACATAATATAAGAACTATTAAATATACCATAATCATAACAAAATATAGGCATAGGCTGATATACGGATGACTAAGTTACTTATGGCCAATATTCTTTCTATTTTTTTTTACTGATGATCAGGTGTAAATAATATTAATAATTCTGGTACTTTCCTTTTATGACTGATTTCTGTTTTTTTTCTTTAATCATATTACACTACACAATCTTTCCCCCATAAAGTAGTGACCAATCATGTGCAAAGCACCAACAAATGAACAAGTTTTCCCAATGATTTAACCAACACTACGAAGCACCAACACATGAATGATGAGGAGCATTTGGGGACCCATAAAGTATTAATTAATCACTGCATAAAGTACTGACACATGAACAACGAGCTTCCTGTGTGGAGTTTCAGGACATTAGCTGCATGGGGCCTTTCAAACTGCTGCACAGGAGGGGGAGTGAGTGACATGATAACAGCTGAGCAGCAGTTCAAAAGTGCCATGCGGAACCCTGAAAAAGGCCGCTAAGACTCAAATATTGTTTGTGCTACTCCGTGCTGGCAGTTAAAGTATACAAACCAGTGACCCGCACCAGACCCCAGAGCCTGTCTACTTTGTGAGCAATGTACAGCTAAATTAACATACAGCCATATGGCCATTCCCAAAAGGAGTCATAAGTTGGCGCATGACTGTGCTAGATAAATAAACCAAACAATATTCATAATAATCTGGTCAATAAGTAAATACACAAATGGAAAAAATATCAGACACAGAGTCCTGGTTAAGCTGTAGAAGTAAGCCATTATATGAGTACGATTTCTGAGAACATACCTGCAACAAATAACTGTCAAAAAAAAAAACACAGAATGGCAACACTTCCAAAAAAAAGAAATTGTGACATGGTGCTAAAGTTAAAATGTATTCATTTTTAATTTAAAAATAATGTACTAGAGAATCCATCCATTATCCAACCCGCTATATCCTAACTACAGGGTCACAGGGGTCTGCCGGAGCCAATCCCAGCCAACACAGGGTGCAAGGCAGGAAACAAACCCCGGACAGGGTGCCAGCCCACCACAGGGGGCGCACACACACACACACACCAAGCACACACTAGGGACAATTTAGGATCACCAATGAACCTAACCTGCATGTCTTTGGACTGTGGGTGGAAACCGGAGCCCACGCAGACACAGGAAGAACATGAAGGACACGAAAAGCGAACCCAGGTCTCCTTCCCGTGAGCCAGCAGTGCTACTACTGCGCCACCGTGCCGCCCTGTACTAGAGAATGAATGTTCAAATTCATATTCAACCCCCTAGAAAACAAAAGATATGCTATATATAAGAAAAATGTATTTAAAGTGTACAAAAATGTTTAAAGTACACCAAATCAAAACAACAGTTTGCATACCCTGAATAAAAACAAACTCCACATAAGGAGAATACAAGTTAAGTATCTGATCATGTCATAGACTAAACCACTGGTTACATAAATCCATCCATTATCCAACTCACTAAATCCTAACTACAGGGTCACGGGGGTCTGCTGGAGCCAAATACAGCCAACACAGGGTGCAAGGCAGGAAACAAACCCCGGGCAGGGCGCCAGCCCACTGCAGTGGTTACATAAATAAATTCCTGAATTCATCCATCTATCAACTTTATGAATCTGCACTGAATGTCACAGAAAGCTGGAGTCTATCCACCCAAAGAAGTAACCATCCCCCTATTTGGTTCTAGTTACTCTTTATGTAATTAATTAAAGATATTGTCTTAAACGCTGGTAGATTTACGAGTATTAACAATCACATTCCTATTACTGTTCAAGGAAGCTTAGCTCCTAGCTCTGCTCATGCCACCAAGCAAGAACCCCATCAACCTATAAAAAACTATTGAACTATGAAATATTAGAAGGAAGCCCATGTAGCACAGACAATGTATGAATCTAGTTACCCTGTGATGACCAGATCCAATTAGTCATAGAATTCTAATTAGGGTTTATAGGCTGATACTAGTCCTGCATGGTTAACTGTGTAAATTGAAACCCATAACTGAGTTCAAAGAGCAGTGAAAATGAGTCTAAAGTTAACACATCTAGCATTTGTTGGCCGACCACATTTAACATGACTTAGAGCATCTAAGGTTGGCCAATCAAAGATTAGGCATCACAATGAAAGATGGAGATAGTGTATCTTATTTAGTGAACCAATCGAAAATATAACTCAGTCCCCCTCCTGTTTGCATCTTAATCCCCTGTGAATTTTAGCATTCTAGCAAAATGATTATTTTAGAAGAAGGATTTTCACGTACCACTTAGCAGAACTGTTTAAAGCATGAAAATAGAAAGAAAATGTGTTCATTGTCTAAATGATCTATTATTAATTAATGAAGGTCTTTAACAAAGGCGTGTTAAGTGAGGAATCTATTGCCTAAAACCAACACAAATTCAGCCCTATAACAGCCGCCCAGTGAAGATAACAGATTATGAAAAATTGCAATGAAAATGTTTCTCTTTGTTACATGCTGGATCTGATAGGCAGACCTCATGGGGAGAATGGGATCTCACCCAATACTCATCTGACTTGAACAAAAACCAAGAGAACCTGTCAGGTCCCATACCATTAGGCTTTGTCTTTCCACATATTTTGCTACTTTTCTACAGCAGATCTCTACCCATGCCATGTCTATACGAGAATGGTTCTGCACTTTGACACTTTCCAAATTCCTGTTCTTTTTTGACCGATAGTTGCACTGAAGAAGAATAGTTTAAATATCTTTAACACCAGGCAGTGGGGTAAAGTATTTATTACCAGAGGACCACTATAATTTTAGTCCTGTCCGAATTTCTCAAATGACTGAATTTTACTGAAATGTAGATTTGCACAGGTCTAGTTTAACCTGGGGTTATTTTTTATGATTTTTTATAGAATGTGAAAGGCTCCACAGTCCTTCCTGACATAAGCATGCAGTAAGTAAAAGGTTGCTGACAAGACAATTCAGTTAGAACTCAAATTACAGATGTCCTCCAGTAGTAGTTACTTCACCCCACCTCTTGGTGTTAAGTTAATCCTGCCGGCATGGGGTTGTATGATTTACAGTTTTAAATAATTTCTATTATAATTAACAGCAGCACATATTCTATAAAATGTCCTGATTTGATTCACAAACTGGTTCTAACTTCTGAAGGCATTGTTGATAAATGAGTTCTTAAAATAACTTTGTTAATTTAAAGTAGGGGATATTTTGTAGTCAGCTGTCTTGACAACTAGGTGCTTTCTTCCCATTTTAAGCATATTTGTAGCAGGTTCCAGAAATAATTAACATATTGCTTATACTGGTATTTATACTTTTTGCTTATTATTTGATTGGAAACTATTTTTATTCTTCTTTTGTTTACATTTTGTTATATATCGTAAGTCTTGCATCTTCAATGTTTGTTGCAGCCATTGCCAGTGACCTGGTCATCATTGCCAAGGCTGTGTGCACACTGGTAAGAGGCTGGCATTATTATTGAAATTGCATTTAAAATAAGTTTTCTCTGAACCTAGGCATTCATTTCTAGAGAGCAGTCATAAAGTAAGGAATTTGAGGTATTAGCTTCTCGACTGTCTAGAGAATTCAAGCTGTGCTGCTGCCCTCACACTCTGACAAACCTTTCTCACTATCACTGCCTTGTTTTCTGACTCACACAAATTTTCTTAGCATCTTAGCATGATCTCTGCTGCTCACCGTGAAAAAAAATACTGTGATTGATCACTTTTATTTCACAGGCACATCTTCACAGGCTCAGCACTTAATGATTTTGCTCCAGTTCAACCTCATCTATTAGTAAATAATTTATAAGCCCAGGACTAGGAGCAGAGGCGAGTGTTTGTAGGTGACATGAATTATACAGGGTGATTCATGGCGTGAGTGCAAGTTTAGGGCTGATTTCAAAATACAATATGTTTTTATATGTGTAAAGCTTTAAATGGCTTACTTATTTAACAGAACATACCAAAACATGAATAGTGGAGCATACATGATAGTGGTCTTCTAATTGTTCCAAGGATAAATAAAGCTACACTGTGAAACTGAGCTTTTAGTGACAGGACCCTAAAGCTGTGGAATAATCTCTCTACTTAAGACATGTGTGCCCCATTGGTCTCAGTATTTAAATTAAGACTGAACACTCACCATTTTGATGTAACATACACCAATTAGAACTGATGGCTAGCTGTTGTGAGGAGGGTCGAGAGCCTGGCCTGGACAGGGTTCCCTCAGTCAGGAAGGATGGGAAAAACAGCACACGCAGAGCATTATCTCCCCTGGAACACTAGATGACAGTCCCCCTGGGTGGCAGCAGTGCCATGGATTCCCACACAGCATCATGGAAATTGGAGTTTGTCAGCTCAGCCATGTTGGGTTCCATGGGTGTCGCCAGGAGGTGCTGTGGGGACTGAGCAGCCCTACTTTGTGGAGCTCCAGCCTCACCTGGAAGTGCTTCCAGGGCAAGTCTTGGGGACACTGAAAGTACTTTGAGGGATAATATAAAAGGAGCTGCCTACCATATCTCAGGGATCCAGAGTCAGGAGGAAGGAGGACAAAGCTTGCTGGGAGGAGTGGAGGAGGCAGAGACAAAAAAAGAAGAAGACAGAGAGTTACAAAGAGAATTGCTGTGTGCTGCTTTGTGACTGTGCTGTGGAAGGAAGTGTTTCCTGAAATAAATCTTATTGTTTATTTCATACTTGTGTCCAAGTCTTTGTGCCTGGAGTTAGGTAACCTGGAGTGTCCACGGGTGGCCATACTGTTTATATTACAAATCTGTGTCTTAATCATTGACACAAAAACTAAAAGCTGGGCAATCATCATGAACAGCTACTAACTGTCCTCTATTCTGTTTCTCAGTACAGTATTCCAGCTTTGGTACTCGGTGCTACACTGCATGCCTTCTACTTCGGTCCATGATATGTGAATCAGAGATATTGGGAGTCAGGGAGTCAATGACAAAAGGATTTAATCTGCTTCTTAATACACCGTCTGACATTTTGTTATGTTATTGCAGAATGTGGAGAAGGTGGGTGGTCATGGGCCAAGGTCATTTGAACCGAGACTCCATCTGACTCAGTGAGTTTATCTGTTAATAATCAATTATCAATCACCCTGAGATATAATTTCTTCAGGACTGGAGTTTTTATTTAACTCCCCTTCATTTTTAAATGGTTCTTAATTTATAATAATTTGTTATTGTTAAACTATCACTTTTGCTGTGTGCTTAATACAGTTTGTCTGCTCATGCATGTTAAAATTATAAGCAATATACAAAATATAGATGGTCTTGGTGGGACGGGGATCAACTAATTAACTCTTTAGACTACCAAAATCCTGAAAATCAAAATATGGTTAACTTGATAATGAATTTTTAAATAAATGTTATGCTGTTACAAATTGTTTAGTACCCATTACAGGATTTACAAAAAAGCATTATTGCAGCCAGCAGGCAACTCTTTACAGGGCGGCTGTGGATGAATGGGTGGTAGCTGCCTATTCAGCAGCCAAATGAAACATGTCCTTTGACATGCCTCAGCAGGATTACAAAGTGTTTCAGTGGAAATAGTATAAATAGATGCCCCGTGCAGCCATTAGTAATGGCCTTGGTCTCAGTGATGCTGAACATTGTGACTGTGGACATCAGAAGGTGACAAAGATTGCTGATCCTGTGATACCAACAGTGTTCACATTGCAGGGCAAAAACACTTTACCCTTGCAACAAATTGCTTCCATCTTCTGTCCTCTTAACTGGGTAGAGCTGCAGTATGCATGATGAAATAGCCACTTTAGCATTGTACATACTGAATCAAAGAGTGTGTGTGTATTGACTCTGCTGGCCAGGAACGGTGTTTAAGAATGGAATAAGGAGAGGGATTGTGGTTTTAGTAACAGGCAAAAGTTGATTGAGGTAAGACAATACTCTAATGAACAAACCCAGTAAATGAAACCAAAATCTTGATTGAAAGAAGAGATACCAAAATAATTTGATGTGACCAGTGCCAAAGCAAAAGATGAAAGTTATTGTCAGTTGCTAGCTACACAACACAGACCAAGGTCAGTTCTTTGAAATGGGCGTTTATTGCTTGGGCTTGTCTTACTCACACTGTCACGCCTCCACACTGTGAAAAGTACATGGTGAATAACCAGTACAAAACACTTTTAGTGAATACACAGTAACTATCATACACACATGATGAAATACAAAATATTTAGTGCAAACATGAAACAAAAGACATTTTACAAATACCTCGTTGGCCGCTTGTCATGAAAAGAGGTCCTTAAATCTTTGAGTCACTTTGGTTGTCTGCTTTAGCTTCAGATATCTATAGTTTTAACCTTAAATGCAACATGGCAGAGCCTCGAGAAAGACATCTGTCCAACTGTGGTCCTTGCGGGAGATCTTTCTCATGTTCTCTCTATAACTCCTAAGTGTGTTCTCATGAGAGACATTACTTTACATGCAGTACATATAATCTTAAAGACACTTAACAATGACAAACGAGTTGTAACATGTAAATTTACTATACACATATCGTTTTAAATTTAGATATTTTAAACTTAAACTACAGTATATATTTATGAAGATATGTAACCCATCATAAATCAGTTATCTGCATCATGAACTTCACATTAAATATTGTTCAACAACATTTACATTGTCAATTAAGAAAACAATTTGAAGCCAAAAATCAGATTCAAATACTAGTAGAAATGCTCACTGTGTTGTATTCACAAACTTGGACAACCAGAATGTGCACAATGCTAACCTTTATACCACTTAACAGGTGATGTCCAGTTGACCTTACCTAGTAACCGGACCAAACAGAATGCACAAAATAGTGGTTCCAAAATCACAAACAAAATGATGAAACCTATTTATTTTTTAACATTATTAAGAATGTTTCGAAATAATATAATAATCAAACCCATTGTGTTCTTTGGGATGCCTTTATTATTTTTAAAGTCAATGGAATAACTGCAAATAATAAAAATGCAACACGGATACTGGCAGTATTTCTCAGGGAGAGTGGATATTTAGCATAATGCCAGTCAGCAGTACAAGGTGGCCTAGTGCAGTGTTTCTCAGTGTTTTCTGGGGACCCCCTGTGGCTGCAGGTTTTTGTTCCAACCAGATTCCTAATCAGTGACAACACCTGATAGCACTAATCTCATTTAATTAGCTGGTACTTTTTTTCTTTTATTCGACATTCAGAAAAGCATAGCAGCATGATTTTTACATTTCTAAGACATTTATAAATATTTCTGCTTTTGCTATAGATTTAAATGCTTAACTCTCTTTTGTTGATTTCATTCTACTTTGCCCTTTCTCTGCGCAGTTTTTCCCCCTTCATTGTATCTTAATAATGACAACTTAAAACGAGCAGAGCAGACACCACTGAATAATCAAAGGCTGCAGCTACTTTAGAATCAGACCCACTAATTAGTAAATAATGGATTAATTAAACAATTAGAACACCTAGAAAAGTAGAATGAAAATCAAGATGAAAATACTGTTAAAAAGAAAAAAAATACATTATTCCCATATAACTGCTTGGTACATTTTAATATTTTTTTTTTTTAGCAAACTTAGTTTTTTAATTAATATTTTGTTCTTTAAACACAGAACTTGGGAAATATCAGTTCACTTAATTAGCCCAGGAGTTCAATTAAAAACAGAAGCTGGTTGGAACAAAAACCTGCAGCGACAGGGGGTCCCCAGGACCGACGTTGAGAACCCCTGGGCCCTAATGTATAATGCAATTTGTGTACTTAAGATATGCATACCCAAGTGACAGAATTCTTCATAGCTAATTTATTGTACTGTATATTCCATAGTTATTGAAAAGTTCAGGTTAGATGATGGATACAAGAAGCTTTTTGAGCTACATAATTTGTATGAAAACGTGCTATATAAATAAATGTTGTTGTTGTTGTTTTTGTTATCCAAACCATTGAATATCTCAGGTAGCTAAGTCATGGAAACAGTATGGTACAGACTTAAATCTGCATAGAGTAGGCCATCCTTGAAAAATGAGTGATCGGGCAAGAAGAAGACAAGTGATTGAGGTCACCAAGGAACTTCTCATAACTCTGAGATAGCAGAGACTTTGTAGACAACAACTGTTGCCTGGGTGTTTCACCAGTTGCAGTTTTCTGTGAGAGTGGCAACAAGAAAGCCACACACATGACATCTCAGAGTTTGCCAGAAGACACACAGGAGAATCTGAAGTCAGCTGATGGTTCTATGGTCAGATGAAATCACAATTGAGCTTTTTGGCTGTAAGACAAAATATCATGTTAGGCGTAAGCACATTATCAGAAATGCACCATCCTCACCATGAAGTGTGATTGTTGAAACATCATTCTGTGAGGAAGTTTTTGTGTAACACTCCCTGGAAGGCTAGTGAGGGAACGGGTGGAAACAAATGGAGCAAATTACAGAGAAATCCTGTGGGAAAACCTAATGTAGTCTTCAAGAAAGCTATGCCTTGGCGAAAATGTGTTTTTTAGGAAACAACAACCCCAAGCATAAAGCCAAAGCTACATAGGGATGGCTTAAAAACAACAATATTAATGTCCTAGAATGGATGAGTCAGAGTCAATTAAAAATTTGTGATTGGACTTGAGAAAGGCTGTTCACTCTTGACCTCCATACAACTTGACAGATCTTGAGAAGTTTTGTAAAGAAAGAAAAAGGGGGAGAATTGTAGTGTCCAGTTGTGTAAACCTGATAGAGAGAGAAAGACCTGTTCACAGAGTCATGCATGGAATTGCTGTCAAAGGTGCACCTACTTAAAACTGACATGTAGGGGATAAATACTTTTGTGATCAATTATTTTGTGCTTTATATTTGTAATTAATATAGATCACTTTTCAGAGGACTATTTTCACCTTTACCTTAAAGAGTATTTTGCCGTTGATCAGTGTTAGAAAAGCCAGTTTAAATCCACGGTTATTTGATGTTGTATAAAAATGAAATATTAAATCTTCCAAGGAGATGATATATTTTATAGGCACTGTATATGTGTATGGAATAACTGTGAGAGTTTGATTTTTATTTCTGCAAAAATCCAACTTATCTCATGAATTATTCTGCTGTTTATAGTGATTAGCTGTTGTTGTATCATGATATAATTAGAATGAACCAATAAATAAACATAAAAAATGTTCCTCAGACCACTCCTGCTTAACACCATGAAAGGAAATCCTCACCCAACAGGATTCTGACAGATACGAGAGTGAATAAGTAACAGTTCTGCTCCAATCTGTGCAGTTTTCCTGTGCAATGGAACAGAATAAGTGTATTTTCAGAGCTCAAAGAAGTATTTCTTTCACAGGACATTGCATACCCTTTTAGCAAATGTTTGAGAATTTTCATAATCAAGCTGATGGCTTGATGGAAAGGGAGCACAAGGTACAAATCATCTTTGGCAGCAGTTTATCATAGGACATGAATACTCACTCTTTAGGGCACTCTTTATCCTAACACAGGGTCACGGGGGTCTGCTGGAGCCAATCTCAGCCAACATAGGGCGCAAGGCAGGAACAAATCCCAGGCAGGGCGCCAGCTCCCTGGAGCAAAGGGTTAACGAATCTTACATAAATTTGAAAACTTCATTAGTCAAATTAGGGGTGGGCGATCTTTCCAAAAAATCATATCACGATCCTTTTAACACAAAATCACGATCCACATTCTGAATTGCAATTTATCTTTTCAATGTGCATACACTTAAGAGAATAACTGAAACTCATCAAGACCTAAGTAATACTTTATTTTAAATATCAAACAAAGTTGAATTCAATTGTTCTCTCGTTCGCTAGCTAAGCAGAGTTAAGGTACACGCTCCAAAGCTGGCAACCAGTTGCGTGGATCTCAGCTTCGTGCAAATAAATCGCAAGCGAACTACGATACATTGCGAAATGAGAGAAGTCCCAGAATCAACTGGAATGCTCAAGCAAATTATAGAAAAAAAAAAAAAAAAACCAATCTAAATCCATTAAGTAGTTCTCTTATGAAAAGTGGACAGACAGACAGAGAGACATTGGATTTTATATATTATATATTAGTAAACCTTTAAAATAATGCGCAGTTAAAGTCTCAATAGCATTCTCAGCATTTCTGGAGCTTAGTAGAGCCAGATAACTATAAGAATCTTCACCAAGCAGCTCTGAAAATGGCTGCTTTGTTTGGGTTTACATACCTCTGTGAGTCTAAATTTTCGGACATGAATGTCATCAATCAAAGTTCAGAACAAGACTGACAAATGAACATTTAAATGACTCCATAAGAGTGAACCTAAGTGGCTCCACTCCACCATACACCTCTCTTGTTGACTCCATGTAGTGCCAGTCATCTGACTAACTAAAAAACACATCACACATGCAACTGAACATGTGAATACTCTTGTGAAGTGGAACAGTGACATGTAACAAAATGACAAATGAATAAGTAACACCTGCGTATTTGGAATTGCATTGTTTTGTTTTGACAGCATTTGTGTTTTAATTCAATAGTATGAGATACACTAGAAAATGCATACAGACCAACAAAATGCACTTGCAGGTGAACTAAATATTTTTGTGATGTTTTAATGCAAAATGTGAGTTGTGGACACCAACATTTTGTAAATGGTCATGCAAAACAAGCTTATTCAGTTTGTTTGGGTTGAAATTAGCTATGAGAATAAATGTTAGAAAACATGAGTAGCTCTTGGCCATTTTCATTTTGTTAAAGTAGCTCTCAGGGTGAAAAAGGTTGGCGATTCCTGCTTTAGGGAGTTTGCAGCTACCATTTAATATAATATACTTGTGATGAGGGAGGCAAACCCAAGTACCTCAAGAAAACTCCTCACAAAAAAGATGAAATGTGCAAAATGCACTCAGTCTGTGAGTGGGCAATGACCAGAGCCCAGAATTCTCAGGGACTAATTGTGGAATTTTCATTTTCAAGATATGTTTATCATTCCACTTACCACAACCAGTTCTAAAAAGTGTCACACATGTGTGTCGGAGGACCTCCTCACAGGTGCAGTCGAGGTATGTAGTAACCCACTGAGATGAGAGGGGGCACCGCTGCTTTCCGTGACATCTCCTTCGTTCCCCACAGCGCAGAGAAGCCACCCAATGAAGGCATTTGACCCTGCCCCTTCTGGGGCAGCTGCCATAAAAGCCCGGGTATCCCAGACAGATGCGTTATTACTGGCAAGAGCAACCTGTCAGGCGGAGCTCTGCTAGAAATTGTTGCAACCCTCTACCCTTCTTTATTGAATTCCTGCATATGGAACACAATTGCTAAATAGCGATGTGTTGTCCACCGACAATAATATGTACAACCCAGTTAGCACCCCAGACTTTCTTTTTGGCTTCTGGAGACCCATCATTCCTGCACCCGACCACAAAACTTATCAATAGAAAAATGAATTGCAGATCAGTCTGTGGCATGTTTGATGGTCTGATTCTTGAATTATATAGCAGTGGCTGAATTTAACATAAAGAATGATTTTAATACAATGTAATTTTTTGTTAGACCACCAAGACTTGCTCTATACATTGTGGGGAAAAAACATCCAAAGTAAACAGCACTGCAACAGCTTTTAATAGATTAACAATGAAGGGGCCATATCAGTAAGGCCAAAGAGACTGTAACGCAGCAGAATGTTCAGGATTACAGAGCATATGAAATCACTTGAGACAATGAACAATGTTGCTGATTTGGCCTACAGTTAATTTTTTATCGCATCTATAGCGACTTTTAAAGAAAAAGTCATTTTTAAAGCATCACAAGTAAATCTATTTAGTATTATTAATGACACACAAATTGGAATTAATTGCATGCTAAAGTAATAACAAATATCTGACCTCTGCCAACATGCTGTATATTATTTGAAATGGATGGGCATAATGTAGGTGTTTTGAGATAAAGAGCCAACTAAAAGCGTAAAGCAAATCATTCCAAAAATATATTCTTTAGGGTTTTATGAATACTTCATGCTACTGTCAAGAGAATACTCTAGTGCATAATGCACACATGCTTAAACTAACAACTCAGAAAACAATTAAAACAATGCATTGTATAAATATCTTTAGTTATTATCAAAAATGTAAATAATTTAACACCTCACTCTATGTTGCTGTTTGCAGTGTTTTATTCATCCGTTAAGTGGAGGAGCTGCAGAATTCTACCTGACAGAAATTGGTAAGTAAGATTATAACAATTATTGATAAAGTAGCTGATTCTACTTGTAATAGACCTGAGTGAAGCACCAGGAAAAATAATGGAATGTCTAAAGAGAGAAAGGGGTTGCAAAAATAAGTCCCCCATTTTCTGTGTTGAAAAATGCGGTAGTATACAGTTAATGATGAAGTGTTTCCGGGGCTTGGGCTAACAAGCCATCAACTGCCAGACAAGCGAAAAGTAGAGCAAGATCACAGGGGCTTGAAATGTTAAAAGATTTAATGGAAGAGGATGGCATAAATTGCTGATGTAGGAAGAGATGAAAGGTGAAGGAAAGAGCAGGAAACCTGAGGAAAATTACTGCAATTATATATAACATACGCCATCATGGAAAGAGGCCATCTGTCACTGTTGCTTTTTCATTCAAATGGAATATTTTTGGTTTTCTTGAGAATGGCTGTCTAGAGACAGTGAGGCAGAGAATTACCTATCCATCTGTCCATCCATTTTATGACATCATTTTTTTTCTATTTAATGTTATTGGTTTAATGTTAATGTATTGTTTAATATTAGTTTTTAATTCATATTCATTCTTTACAATCTCTGCATTCACTGAATGTATTGTAAAATGATCTGTTGAGGACAAACAGATTGATTTAGGTGGCCAATTGAAAATGTTACAATCATACTGCCAGCAGCTGGTGTTGCTCAATCCAGTCCTCTAACTGGTTCAATTTTATTTTTGTTTCCAGCTAGAAGGAGTGTCTGGCCCTTCTATTTTTTTGGTAATCAGTTTGTTGTTAATGTACATGGAAAATCTTGTATGGGTGAATTGGTGTGTTGAGGCACATCATGGATTACACTGCAATGATGATGAAAAAACAAAGTCAATATCTTTCCATTTTGATCTGCTATACTGTGTTCCCCTTTATTTATTTCCTAAAATTGTGATAATATTGTGAATTTTGAAAAATACCATTCTTTCTTTTTGTAATTTATGTAAAGGAGCTGCATTTAAGTGAATGGAATAAAGTTTTGCTCTTGTTATTACTCAGATTGTCTCAGGTATCACTAAGATTGAAAAATCATAAAGCATTTTCTTGAGCAATTGAAGTTACAGGATTGTGTCTGTGTGACTTTTACTAGAATCCATATTGATAAACCCTATGACTGCAAGCAACCAACTGGCAGATCAGTGCTGTACTCCAACAGCCTGTGTGCAGGAAAGCATATAACCTGTAGATCTGGATAGATATTAGTCAAACATTAGTAGTAGGAATGTGAAAAATGACTATACATTAACTGTTTAGATCATTTATTTTCTTTCTTTCTTTCTTTCTTTCCTTCTTTCGGGGGATGCTTACTAGATTAATGTGCTTTATTAGTATTTGGTTGAATAATATTTTTTATTAGAAATAAACATGCCACTCTCACTACTTTTCTTCTATTCTACAGGAATATTATACTTGCTTCAATATCGTGACTTATTTTAAAATGAAAACGTGACTAAAACAGGCTTACCAGGAAATCAAATCGTTATGCTGATACGCTGGATGTTAAAGGGTTAAAACAATGTGTACTTCCTTCTGTTTATCTAGTACAAAATGTTTCCCATTTACATTTCTTTTGGCTTTTTATTCATCAAAATTAAAATAAAAATGTGAAATCTGTTTTTGTTCATAAGGTGGAAATATGATAAAACTACTACACCTAAGCTCACATATGGTTTTTTAATATGCTCTTTTCAGTTAAAGATAAAACAAGCAACCAATTATTATATTCATCATTCTTTCCCAGAAGAACAGTTATCTCAAATTGAGGATTGATTTATTTTCCAAGCTTATACATTGTAAATTAAATAGATAAAGGAATAATATATATTTATAGGATCATACTTTTCCAGTTCATTCTACCATACTTAATCAAGTCATATCTTTTCTATATTTCCCTTGTTAATAATTCTATTAGAAAAATGTCCAAAGTACTTTTAAAAAGCACATTTTCATTTTACTGCCAAATGCCATATTGTAAGGACCAATTTTTTTTTTTTTTTATTAAACATTATTTAGGTTTATTGTATAAATCAATCACTTATAAAGTCAGAAAACACAATAGTAAAAATCAAAATTATTGTTATTTTAGTCATACAGTAGTTCTGTACTGTGATCTATACATTGTCAAAATAAATGCCCAATAAACCAACAACGGCAAGGTACATTTATTTGTTTATTTAAAAATTTATGTATCAACTTGTTTCTCGTAGATTTCTGATATGCAGTCTAGTATGAAATTGCATCAGTTCCTTGGACCCGAGGTACTATGCAGCACATCTGCTCTGCTTTGTAGGTTAGCTTTAACTTGGCAAATTTTTAGCAATCTAGTGTTTTGTTGAATATATTTTTCCTTAGTAGAATATTTTAAAACAAGTAAGTAAAAGGAGACAATGGCTGAATAGAGAGATGCTAGTGAGAGTAATCCTCATTATGGGCACCTGTGACATAGACTGTACTGGCATTCCCATCTAACATTGGCTGCTACAGCTTTGTGACATCACAAAACATCATGGGGCTCTGTGGAAAAAAAGGTTTCCCTAACCTGGCCACAGAGAAAACCAGCAAACTCAGCAAATGTGCTGCCAAAAACAGTTTGGCATATTTCTCCCCATCAACTCTATTAGGTGCCAAAATTCAATGGAGTCACTCCTGGTGATAATAGGCCTTTTTTTGTATGTGTGTAAAAAACAAAGATAAAATTTAATGAATCACATTTTCTTAATAGAATTTCAAAGTTCCTATAACAACAGTATTTGAAGTGCTCATGAGTGCTTTAGGAGCGTTACATGCACACAGATGAATAGATTTAAAAAAATCCAGCACCAGTTGGGATTAGCTGTGATGGTATTAGTATTAAATTATTTTATCTCTTTAATTCTCGTGGTACCCCTTCAAGGAGCTTAGGTAGGGCTGTGCTTAGTTTGAGAACCGCTGCTATTGACAGTTGTCTCCCAGCAGACAGTTGGGGCTGCACGAGTCAAGCAGCTCAGACAGAAAAGTTCTAATGGATCCTGCAATCAATCACTTATGAAGGTTTTTATTTCTGTGAGATATGACAGTTCATCTGACTTCTCTGACTTCTCTGACTTCTGTTTGTGTTTTGTCAAACCTGTGGTGAAGTGAATTCAGTGAGGTTTGCTCATCACTACTGTAGATACATAAGTTATATTCTCTTATTTAAAAGTAATATTAAAATATTACAGTGAACAGTAACTTTGACAGTGACCTCGGGACATAGTTTAATCCTTGTTAAAGGTTGTCTGATGAATGGGTGAATTAAAGAAATTAAAGGGAGATACATAACACAGGAGGAACCCAGCAACACCATAGGAAACACAGAAACACATACTGTATGTTGGCATGGACTATACATGTCCCATGCCAGGAGCAAGAAGAATGACATTGCTCGGGGAACTGTAAAACAAGGGTTAAAAGAGTGAGCTCAGGCTAATTATTCCTTGATTACAGAACTGAAGCAATAGCAGGATGAAGATGTATGAGAACAGGCAAAACCCCCTTAATTGCTAGGTGGTAGCAGTGTGATACAGGATAGCATACAGAAACTCCTGGTGTTCATTATGACAGGCCAGTAGGCTAGTCCTTTAGAAGGGCACTGTGATGCTTGGTTATCTGGGGTCAACAGAGGTAGCTCTTGCAGAGAAAACCCCAGAAGTTCCACAGGCATGTTCTAACACCAGATGTGACCCCATGGGTTTCTCAAAAATTAACTGCTGGATGGAGCCACCTAAATACCAAAGGATAGCTGAGCTTGGAGTATGGAAGCAAGTTAGTTCACAGGCTTAACTAGAAGGAGAAAGAAACAGAGAGAGATGAGCTAGAATAAAGAGCAATCTAGAAAGTACTTTGACATAGACATGGGTGAGTTAGGTGAGTCACTCTGTCTAATGTTAGGAATCGACAGAAACTTCATCCCCAGCCCTTCCTTTACCTTTCACTTTGCTCCGGGCCCCTGTTACTGTATTGCACGGGAGGGCCGCAGTGGTTGCTGGTTTTTGTTACAACCCAGTTGCTTAATTAAAAACCAATCCTTGTCAATTATTTAATTCCATGGCTTGCTAGTGCTTTAACTCTGCCATAACAAGTCATTCTTATATCCTAGATTGTTTTCCTTTCTAAGGATATCATCCAAATGATTTGAAGTCTAAAACAGACAAGTTATTCTCAGTCCTTCACTTTTTTCTCTTCACTTTCCTTCCAAGTATTTAATTAAACCCAATAGTGCACGATAAATCCACACAGGTGTAAATGGAAACAAGCTAAATGGAGAAATGCTGGTTTCTTTTGTCATTTGTAGCTTTTTGCTAATAAGGAGCAATTAAAAACGAAGACTACAGCTTTTTAAAACTAAAATAAGCAATAAAGGTTCAAAATCTTAACGAGCAAGACAAAGTGAAGCAGAAATGTTACTTGACCAATAAGTGCTTCTTATTAAGCAATTGGGTTGAAACAAAAACCTGCAGCCACTGCGGCCCTCCAGGTCTGAATCTGCCCATCCCTGTTGTATTGGATCAGATATTAGCAACAGACAGCTGCTGGTAAGTAAGGCTGGATGAAGCATGAGTCAAACGCGTACACAAAGGAAATCTCTCGGCCTAAAAAAGCTTTGTTTTAAAAATGTTTAGCGAAAATTCAAAGCAAAAAGTCCACACAAGAATAGAGAAATGTTGTTAAACACATTGAATAAAAGGCAAAAAAAGATAAAATATTTCTTCTTGTTAAATTTCAATTGTTTTTATACTTAAGGATGATTTCTCTATGCTTTACTTCACATTCAGTACATTCTAAATGTACGGCTCTGCACATGCTTACTGTGGTGTAGCAATGGATTGTGCAGATTGTACAAAGCACAAGGGCCTACGAGCTAAATAGCTTAAATCACTTGCACAGTTCATTGCATTAATAATTCACAGATTCAGCGACTTGTTTGCACCATCACCAGGCAAGTCCAATCCAATCCATGATAATATTACGTATTCGGCAGACCTACGGTTTACACGAATTTAGACTTCGGGAGTTCAGAGGCTCATAGTCTAATCAGAGACACAACACGTCCTAGTCGGCCTTACAGAGAAGCGCACATTCCCAAATTTGGCAGCCTTTGGAGTGCCATAGCAGATGTAAACGGAAGAAATTTTGAAGGATGTCATATGAATAATGTAAATATACATTATTATCGTAAATAATTGTTACTTTTGTACTTTGATGTCAACAGTTTTCGAAATTTGAACTCACAGACGGTAAATCATAACAATTTAGTTGTTAAATTATGGTTTCCGTTAGTCGGCAAATGGAGAATATTTGAACAATTTGACTCTTTTTATACTCTCGCCATGTCAGCCAGTAGCAGCAGATCCAGCAAACATTATAAGAGTTGTGCTGCTAAATAAAGTGCATACCTGCAACAGGAACTGAGAAACACTAAGCTTTCTACCTTTCTCAAAACTGAGCAAGGGCCAGCGGTAGTAACTGAGAATGCTGATGCTGGTGAATCGTCGCAACAGTCGCAAGCAGGTTATGCAGAAGGTGCAGTGAGTAAAATGGTTACAACTACCGAGTCTGGAAGTAGCGATACAATGGCTTCAGATCAAGTGCTATCTGCTAAAACCGTTAAAAAAATGAGAAACTACTAAAGGCAAACAAACATTGTATATGACAAAGCAATCGCCTACTGAGCAGGCAAATTCCTTGGAACCATTGACACCTTACTTTATGATGTCCATTTTCTCAGAACTTGTGCAAAACAGGTCGATTGTGTAGTAGTATCCTGTCAGCCGATGTTGTCATTTCAATTTGTTACAAATTGAAATGGCTTCATTTAATAGCATAGAACAGTTTCTACTTTCTAGCTTATGTTACATTTTAATCATCTTTCTTCGCAAAGTTGTCTTGGAAAAGTAAGTGGGTCTACATCTTACATATTTTTATATACTACTACTACTACCCACACCACCCACATTCCATTCCCACAATTTACTTTATTTTTACTAACTTATAGCTGCTGAACTAAAGCGATTAAAAAAGGTTTTACAAATTCCATTTAGAGAGCCGGTTCGTTTATCACCAGCGTGTGATCTGATATTATTTAGGATTGAGAATAAATTACTAATAGTTAAACTAGACAGGAGGGGCCCACCTCAGGGCACTGCACAGGGGCCTTCAGCAAGCTAGCTACGTCACTGCATGCAACTGTGTATGTTAAGGCACGGTCTGGAACTGTGTGCCTTTCATGTCTTACCTACAGCAAGGCAGGTCACTAATTGAGACCAATCTATGGTCAGAGGGACAAAAAATAGAATATACCACTTCAATTTAGCTTGTGGGGGTTATAAAGACCTCCCATATGCATTGCACTAATTTATACATAAACATTTAATATAACTAAGAAAATACTTAAAATACATGACCTAAATAACAAGCAAATGGCTATTACAATAGTAAAATATAAAGCTGAGAAGCAAGACCCTTAGAAAATGAAAAAGAAGTGAAGGATTATATAGATAGATAGATAGATAGATAGATCGATAGATACTTTATTAATTCCAAGGGGTAATATCACATACTCCAGCAGCAGCATACTGATAAAGAACAATATTAAATTAAAGAGTGATAACAATGAAGGTATAACAGACAGACAATAACTTTGTATAATATTAACGTTTACCCCCCGGGTGGAATTGAAGAGTCACATAGTGTGGGGGAGGAAAGATCTCCTCAGTCTGTCAGTGGACAAGGACAGTGACAGCAGTGTGTAGCTGAACCTGCTCCTCTGCCTGGAGATGATACTGTTCAGTGGATACTCCATGACTGACAGGAGCCTGCTCAGCGCCTGTCGCTCTGCCACAGGTGTCAAACTGTTCAGCTCTGTGCCTACAATAGAGCCTGCCTTCCTCACCAGTTCATCCAGGCGTGAGGCGTCCCTCTTCTTTACGCTGCCTCCCCAGCACACCACCGCGTAGAAGAGGGCACACGCCACAACCGTCTGACAGAACATCTGCAGCATCTTTTTACAGATGTTGAAGGACGCCAGCCTTCTAAGGAAGTATAGTCGGCTCTGTCCTTTCTGACACAGAGCATCAGTATTGGCAGTCCAGTCCAATTTATCATCCAGCTGCACTCCCAAGGATTTATAGGTCTGCACCCTCTCACACAGTCACCTCTGGTATAGAATTAGCAGATGGATGAGCATCGAAGGTAATTCCTGAATAATGAATAATGAGTGAAGAAATACTGTTTTAAGAAGAGATTAGAGTCAATAAAACAGGTGTACATAGAAGTGAAGTGTAGGCAATGGAAAGAATGTGGTTAAAAGCTATCAAGAATGATATCACTCAGTGCATGAATGTCTTGATTAGACACCAGAAATAGTAAGATGTTGCCCATGAGTTGTTAAGGCAAATTATTAAAATGTTATGCAGGAAATTTTGATCTGGAAACATTCAGTAATTTCTAAACATTACAAGAGAGGTCATAGTTTAGATTATTGGATGTAACAAGACAGCTTTTGACAGATAGTCAGTAACCTCACAGCAGGATACAGACTGGGAATGCACTGGAAATTACCAGTGTTTGAAACTGAAGGGTATTTCTTGTGGAATAAATAAGCATATGATCCTTTGGACAAAATCTCCTGCCACTCTATAATAATTTATATGACAAACATTTGCATTGGATCAGCCTAACTGGGCCAGAAAACTAATCATACAGCTTTCTGCTCATTCATTTCCTGAAGCTGCTTTTTCCATTACACAGTTACGAGGAAAAACCCATAGTAGTATCATCCAAGGCATTTAGTTCAGCATGACATTCCAGTAAGTCCCAGAGTACACTTATACACATGCATACATTTATTCTTACTAGTCGATTTTACAGTCTCCTGTCAATTTAAAACACTCATGCCCATTCCATCCATTTTCCAAACCCGCCATATCCTGAGTACGGTCACAGAAAGCATGGGACACAAGGCTAGAACAACAACCTGGACAGGGTGCCAGGCCATTGCAGGGTAAACACATTGACACAAAAGGCACACACATATACACAAGGGCCAATTAAGCATTGCCAATGCTCCTAACTTGCATGTTTTTGAACTATGTGAGAAAAAATGGAGCATCTGGAGGCCCACTTAAATATGCAAACTCTACACATGGAGGACTTGACAGACTCATGTATGGGATGATAACTAAAATTGCATTACAAAAATTAAACCTATGAATACATGAGGAAACAGTGATTGGAAGTGAGGCCTGGTTCACCGAAAGATAAGCTAAGTGCCAACCCCTGTGCATCAGAGAGAATGGGTGGTGATGAGACTGACATTCAAGCCTAGATCTTAGTGGCCATCCACCTTGCCACTTTCTAATTTCCCATTCAAGACATAATGATTGGATTAGAAAGTATTTGTTTCTAAGATGTAGAGATACAGGAATGCTATGTAAAGGATAGAATCAACTTTAATAGGTGCAATAAATAAAGAGTCCTTTCAAAATAGAAAAAGGTTTGGGGGTTGTCCCCATATATTGTCGTCCAGACAGAAATGAAAGAAGATGATTCAAAATGACTTTTCAGTACAAAGTGAATAATGTATTGCAACAAAATGGCGTTTATATAACAGATGGGATGATGGGAGATGAAATGGTTGGCAGGAAATGACGATTGGAGGCGGGACCACGGAACCAACGTCATCATGAGTAGACCGGAGTAATCGAGTGTGGAACCGGAAGTGACATCATCAAATTGGAACCGAAGTGACGTCATCGCGGCCATTTTGGAATTGCATCTGGAAGTGTTTATTTTTCTTCCAGTTTTCTGTAGATAGAAAGAGATTCAGGTAAGCACCACATGATAAACCCTTGTCTCGTGAGATTTCACTCACCTTTAGGCTCTTTGACTGCCTCCAACTCGCACGTGTGTGACATGACCACCCCCTCAGCCCAGACCCATCCGGTCGGGCGACCTGCACCGAGAGGTCGTGGACCCGGGAGAGAGCATCTGCGTTGGCCTGCAAGGAACCCCTACGATAAGTAACCAATTTTAAGTCACTAAATGCTTTATCTACTGTATCATCGGACGGGGCCAATTTATGATGGCATCAATTTTAAGACATTGTGGTTTCACGACACCTCCCCCCAGTAGATAGCCCAAATATTTGGCTTCTCTCAATCCAAAGAAACATTTCTTTGGATTAATACGAAGCCCTACTGCTGCCAGTGTGGAAAGTACCATTTTCACCTGCCGTACATGATCCTTCCATGTGCTGGAATAGATGACGACGTCATCTAGGTAGGCGGCATAATAGGAATTGTGGGGCCGTAGCAGTGTGTCTACCAGACGTTGGAAAGTAGCTGTCGCCCCGTGCAAATCAAATGGAAGGACCCTGTACTGCCAATGTCCACTGGGAGTGCTAAATGCGTTTTTTTCTTTTGCAGAAACAGTTAAGGGAATTTGCCAATACCCTTTTGTCATGTCAAGGGTAGTTAGGAATTGAGCGCTTCCTAGTCGATCTAGCAGGTCATCCACTCGCGGCATCGGATACGCATCAAATTTAGAGACCTGATTGAGTCGTCGGAAGTCATTACAAAACCTCCAAGACCCATCGGGTTTAGAAACTAGAACAATTGGACTAGACCAAGGGCTATAGCTTTCTTCGATAACCCCTAAATCTAGCATTCGTCTAATTTCCAGCTCCACTTCCGCTTTCTTTGCCTCCGGGAGTCTGTAAGGTCTCTCCCTGACAATCACTCCATGGTCCATAATAATATCATGCGCAATCAACGCAGTACGTCCAGGTAATTCATCCACCACCTCAGGTACAGACAAGATAGCCTTTTGAGATCTTGCCTCTGTTCTGGTGTCAAATCGGAACCAAAATTAAGTTTGGCACAGGACATAAAAAGTGAACTAGGCTGTCCGGAGGAGGGATCGGGTTCCCTTTCCTTCCACGGTTTCAGCAAGTTGATATGATACACTCTTTCACTCGGTCGATGATTAGGTTGTTTAACTAAATAGTTGATAATTTCATAAGGTCCTTGCCAATGAGCTAACAATTTATAATGGAGGTTGGGACTAATACCATAACACGATCACCGGGACAAATTCCGAATGGTGGTGTTTCTATTATAATAACATGACTGTGCTGCTTGCTTTTTCTAAATTCTCTTTTAGGATAGGTCTGATTTTCTCTAGTCTATATATTATTCAAGAATATTTGAAGTAGGGAGTACCTCCTCCTCCCAAACCTTCTTTTAACATGTCCAAAATCCCCCTGGGTTGTCTTCCATACAATAATTCAAAAGGAGAAAACCCTGTTGAGGTTTGAGGACTTCCGGTAGGCAAACAAAAGAGAGGAAGCAACTGATCCCAGTTTCTTCCGTCCTCGTTAACTACCTTGCATAACATCTGTTTTAATGTCTGGTTAAAGCGTTCAACCAATCCATCAGTTTGAGGATGATAAACCGATGTTTTTAGATGTTTTATCCTGAGTAATTTGGCCACTTCCCTGAACGTTTCTGAAGTGAAAGGAGTCTCTTGATCTGTTAAGACCTCCTTGGGGAATCCCAACACGCGTGAATATCCCTACCAATTCCTGTGCGATATTTTTTGAATTAGCTGAGCACAACGGAACAGCCTCTGGAAAGCGAGTGGCATAATCTACTAGAACCAAAATATATTTAAAGCCTTTTAACGAGGGTTCTAATGGACCAACGAGATCTATACCCACTCGTTCAAACGGGATGTCAATAAGGGGAAGGAGAATAAGAGGAGCTTTAGACCTTCTGGGTATCTGGCGAATTGACACTCGGACATGAAGCAAAATCGCCTGACCTCCTCATTAACTCCCGGCCAATAAAATCTGAGTTTTATCCTCTCCAAAGTCTTTTCGGAGCCTAGATGGGCTCCTAGAAGGTGGGCATGTGCTAATTCACATACGTTTCCGAAAGCGTCGTGGATTAACAACAAAGCCCGCACTTCACCCTCGTGTTCTGCCACTCTATATAATAATTCATTTATAATTACAAAGAACGGCATCGGTGGCATGGGATCTAGGTTTGTATAACCATCTGTAGATACTACCGCATTTCTAGCATTTTTTAATGAATCATCATTCCATTGTTCTCTTTTGAATGATGATGGGGTTATTCGGAATTGTGTCGTTAAGTTTTGAATAGGATCTCTTTCGAGTTCAATGGGAGGGGCTATTGTCTCTACGTCTTCTGCGTCAAATGTACCAGCTCCCGCAGGGATGATGGGACATCAAAACTTTCACACTGGGTACCCGTATGGATCCGTGCTACTGAGGGACATGACGTGGAGGCAGTCGGAGCATTATTCTCCATCACTAAGCCCAAATTCTTATTAGATGCAGTTACGTTCTTACCGCTGTTAATTTTATTCCAATCTCTTCCTAATATGACTGGAAAAGGGGGATCGGGTAATACTGCCATAGCCATACTGGTTATTTTATGCTCTACCGATATTACACACCTGGCTGTTTTGTAATATTTAATATCCCCATGTATACACTTTAGACTAGTTTTCCCTTTAGTCCACTGTTGCGGTAATACGTAACGGGCAGCAACAATGGAAATGTTACTCCCGGAGTCAAACATTGCCCTTACCTTTTTGCCATTTATAATAACTGCACCTGTATATGGAAGAGACAGAGGGTTATTCACTGCGGCACAGTACCTTTCTCCCCTTACTATCGAGCAATCCATAGGCTCGTAGGCACAGTTCGGGGACAGATGTCCGATCTCCCCGCACTTGAAACAGCGAGGGGGACCGGCTAGTCTGTCCCTTCTTCGAACGGCAGGTTCGGGAGTCTGTCGGGGGGGCTCAGGGATTGCCCCACATATCTGTTGGGTTCGGCGAGAAGACCGTTCCGACCACCCCGATTTATAGACTGCCCAATGACGCTCTGCTATTTGGATCAAGGTGTCCATATCCTGGAACGTATGCTTTTGTATTTGTTGGGAGATGTGGTCAGGTAGGGCATGTACGAATGTCTTGCACGCAAGGAGCTCAGCTATTTTGTGGGAGGAGTTAATGTCGGGCCGTAGCCAGCGACACACCTTAACCCAAGCTTCAAAGCCCTGCGTTCTTAACGGCCTTTCCGGATCACATTGCCACTCCCTCCTCTCTCGCCTGTTGTTCTGGTGAAACGCCGTACCGCTTGAACACCTCAGTTTTCAGAGCATCATAATTGGCTGCCTGCTCCTCAGTTAAGTCGTAATAGGCCCTCTGCGCTGTTCCCTTCAAATAGGGAGCCAGTAGGTACGCCCACTCCTACTTCGGCCAAGCGTTCCGCTTATCGGTACGTTCGAAAATCAAAAAGTAGGACTCGATGTCATCTGCTTCAGTCAAAGGAGTTAACTGAATTGGCTGTGACCGAGCCACCTCCGTCCGTGCACCAGCACGGGAATAAGCCTCGGTTTCTGCTAATTGGGTCCTGGTTTCCCCCATCTGGATCTTCAGAGTTTGGAGATCGCCCATGATAGTATGTAGCACCGTATTGAGGTCCTGTTCTTCGCTCATGACGGACAAATATCCTGCCGGCTACGCCAATTGTAATAAATAAAGAGTCCTTTCAAAATAGAAAAAGGTTTGGGGGTTGTCCCCATATATTGTCGTCCAGACAGAAATGAAAGAAGATGATTCAAAATGACTTTTCAATACAAAGTGAATAATGTATTGCAACAAAATGGCGTTTATATAACAGATGGGATGATGGGAGAGGAAATGGTTGGCAGGAAATGGCGATTGGAGGCGGGACCACGGAACCAACGTTATCATGAGTAGACCAGAGTAATCGAGTGCGGAACCGGAAGTGACGTCATCAGATTGGAACCGGAAGTGACGTCATCGCGGCCATTTTGGAATTGCATCTGGAAGTGTTTATTTTTCTTCCGGTTTTCTGTAGATAGAAAGAGATTCAGGTAAGCACCACGTGATAAACCCTTGTCTCGCGAGATATCACTCACCTTTAGGCTCTTTGACTGCCTCCAACTCGCACGTGTGTGACACAGGCTGCAAAGACAAAAGAAACTGTACTCTTTGGTTACTGGAAGCTGTGACTCCAAGTCTAGATAAAGATGAGGATTAGCATTCTTTCCAAGAAAGCTTCAACAAGACTTTGCAGGGATTCACTTATAGAAAGAGTGGCACAATTCAAGCCTTGGTATCTTCAAGGCATGGAGAAATTCTGGGCAAAAAACTACAAAGGTACAAGAAGAGTATCCTAAGGTAAAGGAAGAGAAAGAGAAGGAAGTTCAGTGGAGATGTGAAAGTAATCAGAAGAAGTGAGATCTGCAAAAAATGTGTCTGGAAGAACAATGACTTGAGAACAGCAGGGCGACTGGCAGAGTGAATAAACCGTGAGAGCGTCAAAATAATCAAGAGAGAGAGAATTATAGCAGAGAAAGAGCAAAGTTAATAGCAGCAGTGCCCTTGGCAAGTGTCAATTGAGGTCATCCTATCAGCACAAAGGAGAGGTCAATTGCTTGAAGACTTTTGCTTTATTGCAAAGATAATTAAAAAATAATAGGAATTTTTAACACTGCACATTCTTTCTTTTGGCAGTTCTGCTATATAAAGGGTAATTTTACCCATCCATACGTCCATCCTGCCATCTTTCTATTCATCTGTCCATCCACCCACCAGTTATGTGTATGAACTTTGTTTAATTCAGCATTGCAGGGACTACTAATAAAACAAAACAAAACCATAGTCCTAGTGTTATCTTTATTTTCTGCTGAATTATCACTTCTGTTATTTGTGAATTCTTTGTCAAATGTTTATTGTAATTATTGATTTCCTGTTCACTTTATTCTGTTTGGTTATTGTGAAGGTTCCTCATGTGTGTGGCATTGTTCTCCTATGTTTCTTATATAAAATGGATGGAAGTCAAAGGGGTGGGCTATCCCCTTACATCACATTGAGTGAGAGGTTTGGTGATTATTTTGAGTATTTGTTCATTGGATGTACTGGTTGTGCCGACTATTTGCTTCTGTTTATTGGAACTTGTTTTCCTTAGGCTCGCTTTTCAGGCAACTCCTTTTTTCCACTTTTTGAGTTTTTTTCTTGTATTTTTATGTTTTGTGAACAGATATCCTCTTTCATAAAACTTCTTGTAGGATTTGTCTCTATAGAACCCAGAGACTCCATGATTCTCCATCTTACGAGCCATATTTTAAGTTCCTTGAGTGTGTCTTGTGATTCTGAACTTTAAAAGCCTGTTTTCCATTTTGTGGCACAGACATGCCTGAAGCCTCCTTGTCTGCCTATGGTCAGGCTTGTCTTGGAGTGTAATATGTTTTGGACAGGCCGGTCTGGACTCTGTCATGCTTTTATGGTTCTTTTTCAAGGCTGTGCTCATTTTGTTATTTTATTGTTCCTAGATAACCCCTTTCTAGTTTGTGAGGTACAGAAAACGTGTCGCCCGTAATAGATGAGCTATTACAAGACAGCAACTCTCTGGGGTGTAGAAAAAAGAAATGCTTCTTGTACTTCTCTAACTGAGCAAATCGAGATTATTAGAATAGATTAACTCATTAGGAAAAAGAGATTTAGACAAGACAGTAGAGAATGAAGGGCAAGGCAGGTGTACATTCAAAAGCAAATGAGATGCCATTAAATGGATAGATGAAGAGGCATTAGCCTTTTTATTTGAAGACGAACGTACATGTTTGGCTACAGGGGAGAACTTGTTAAGATAATTCTTGAAAACACAATAACAATTCATCATATTGGTCCTTATCCAAACTCCAGTAAATGTACTGTGAGCTGTTGGATACCAAATTTGCCCTGATTGTAAAAGACATTTAATCCAATAGGAAACAGAAAAAAACACTGATAGTGATAAAGAACTTCTAAACTTTAATATCATGATAAGAAATTGATCCCATAGCTAACTGTGTAAAAAAGCAGACGATTTATTAGCCAAAAATCAAACTGCCAGTTAATTGGCCATGTTAGAGTACATTGCACATCTTTTCACGTGTTTGTCTAAGCCCTGTGACTTACGGCACTGCTGTCACATTTGTGTGAGTTCTGTTTCTGTCGATACAAGCAGCAGTCCCCCATCACTCCCATCTGGCCTTAAGGCACATGAAATGAATGAATTCTCTGACATGATATTCAATTTAGAAAGTCACCTTAAACTTTGTAGGCGTATAACAGATGATTATTAACAGCTACGCCTCTTTCAACGGTTCACCATGTTTTATTAATAATCAAATCAACATATTAAACATGCATGGAGAAACGTTTTATTTCTGTTATCTTTGGGTTGTGAACTCTGAAATGGAAGCCCAGAGCTGATTAATAAAATATGCATTTTTATATCTTAAACTTTCACTAAAATGGAAAACAAAGTTAAGTATTCAGAGTAATTATATATATTGTATGCAGCTTTTTTTTGCTAATGAGGAGACAAGTATAAGCTTTGTCATAATCATTTTCAGATGTCTAATGTAATTATCTGTCCTGTCCTAACTAGTAGGCGGATGAATTCGTTAAATAAAAAATGAGTTTATGTTGTAGTCAAAAACTCTGTCTTGGAAAAAGGGAATTGACGAGGCTGGAGGAGGAAGTGCTTGAAGAACAAACAAGGGAGAGAAAGGGTCTCATCCGCTGCAAGTCACTGAGTCTAACTGAGTGATTGGTGGCTGTCTGCCTTTTGTACACTACTATAATGAACAAATGCAATAATCGTCCTACCCTAATTACAAATTAGAAACATTTACTAACTGAAGAATGAACGATGCCCCCTCTTAGTAAAACCAAAGATGATTGAAACCAGAAACCCCCAAAATATGACACTGAAAATAATCCATTGTAAATTCCCTAGAGATTAATCACAGTTCGTTTATGACATCCCCGTTGCCTGACTATTTAGAACAGGGGTTTCCAACCCCTATGTTGGAGGGCCACAGAGGGTGCTCGTTTTCCTTCCTGCCACTTTCTGCTGTTAACTGAATTCTTTTCACTTCCTTTTAATTGCCTTATTTTTTAAACAGTCAATCCTTTAAATTATTGTTTCCTTAAATGGCAGCCAAAGTGAAATGAGATATGAAGTGAGCCAGCAGATGACCAACCAACTTGGGGCTTCAAACTCCAACCAACTCCTTAATTAGAAGGTGATTCTTCTTGCTAATTAAATCCGTCATTTAATTCCAGGGTGTGTTGCTGATCTCATTCTGCCACAGCAGACATTTCCAAAACTTGTTGTTTTTCTTTTTTCTAAGACCACTTTTAAAATATTTAGTGAACCCGAGCAGATCAGTGTTACTGATATTGTATGATGGACACAACACAGCTTAGCTGGTCATGCGTTGGCTTGTTTTGTATCTTATTGTCGTTTGACTGCTAATTAAGGAAAAACAAAACAATTGGGGGTTTAAATAGCAGGTCAAGGCAAAAGAAGTTAATTAACAACAAAAACTCTTCACTAATTAAACCTGCAACAACTGTAGCCTTCCGGGACTGAAGTTGGACACCCCAATGTACAATATTATATATATAATATATAAAACTAACAATATAATATAATATAATATAATATAATATAATATAATATAATATAATATAATATAATATAATATAATATAATATAATATGGGATAGGCTCCTGCTTCCCCACAACCATGCTCTGGATAAGCAGGTTTAGAAAATGGATGGTTGTATGGGTTGGATTGGATTGAATTGGACTAATATAATTAAGGGTGGGACACTGGTGCCGTGGTAGAGCTGCTGCCTTGCAGTACAGAGACTCAAGTTCAAGTACCAGGGGCCTCATGTATAAACGGGCCGTACTCACAGAAATGTTGTGTAAGAACTTTTCCACGTTCAAATCGCGATGTATAAAACCTACACTTGGCGTAAAGCCACACACTTTTCCACGGTACCTCATACCTTGTCGTACGCAAGTTCTCCGCTCGGTTTGCAGACTGGCGGCACCCAGCATCAAAGCAGTGCTACTGTTCCTGTGTGGTTACACCTTATTTTCCTGATGCGGCTTTATAAATACACTGAAACTAACCGCATATTGTTTATTAGTGTAATGCATTTGATTGTAATTAACTTGTAACAATATAATGGTCCAGGGAATAGCCACAGTATTCCAAATACCATAACTGCTTTAGCGTTGTTACTCTCACTGCACCTTCTTCTTCTTTCAGCTGCTCCCGTTAGGAGTTGAAACAGCGGATCATCTTTTTCCATATTACTTTCACTGCACCACTCGGAGTATTTATATCACTGTATCTGAGTGTGAATCACAGCAGCAGCTGATCGGAAAGAGAATTATCGGTATACAGCACCTTGTAGAACGGTTTGTACTTATAAGTACAATTACCTCACTGAAAACTTGCACTACAGTTATAATATTGCACAACCTGAGCCACTTTATAAAGCGCGTATTTACATATGATGACAATATCATTTTTAAGATGAAATGCAGCAAAATATGTTTATTATATTATACAGGTAAAACTTTAACTTCATTTAAATAATCTATATTCTTCACTGGGACTGGAATGAAGTATAGAATAATTAAACATGTACTGTACTACAAAGATAGTTCAATGTTTCTTAAACTTTTTGAAGAATCGGTGCCCTAAGCTTCTACATCTATTACAGAGCTGATTGTGTGGCAATTGGTTACTTGGAGAAAGAAAAGTAAGAACTGCAGGGGCGGCCACGCCAATATATATTGAATATAAAACAGAAAGAGAAAATAACAACACAGATAAAAACGCAGTGACAAATTTCGACAAAAGTTAAATGCTTGTGTCATGAGCACGAGGCGGCTTAGCAGTGTCCGCAATGGACGTGGCCATCCACCGTGCATAAGCTTCCTTATTGACATTGGCGGGCAAAGGAGCCACCGATTCTTCCTCTGCCCAGGGCCACCACAAGCCTAGAGCCACCCTTGAGTACTGCTGCAATAAATAATTTCATCAAAGGTCGCACACAATCACTGCGCCGTGAAACCCATGTTTAATAACGTGCTTTAACTCCTATCATCATGAAAATGGTATCACGTATACATCTCAGTATTTTAGTTATTCAGAGAGCTGTAATATCACGAATGTAATGGATTCTTTGTCCAGTTGGAGGAAGAGAGCCGGTTTAAGAAGCAAGTAGTAATTCACACACATAGAGCACATAGAAGATCAAATACAAAACAAAGCATTTAACGTGCTACTTTAATTACGATATGATTTGAGAAACTTGTTAATTAAACGATTTTAAGATGAAGTTTATGATGTTCTACTTTAATGACAAAATAAACTACATGATCAAAGTGGAAATGTCGAGATTGAAGTTGACATTTCGTGCTTTTTCCCCACTGTGTGCTTTTTTTTCTCTGTACCCTAATAAGCTTTCATATGACACTCAGACAGTGGGCTACAACTCGCCTTTTCATGGTGACTTTGATATGTGACTTCTTTTTTATTTCCGGCAATGTGCAATTTTGCGAACGTGAGCTTTCAGGTTTCTCCAACACGCTATGTCACTCGATCAACTTCCTTTTGTTGATTATACCACGGTTTAATTAAGCAAATACAGTGGAACTTCGGTTTGCTAGCATAATTCATTCCGGAAACGTGCTCGCAATCCAAAGCACTCGTATATCAAAGTGAATTTCCCCATAAGAAATAATGGAAACTCAGATGATTCGTTCCACAACCCAAAACTATTCATATAAAAATGATTAATACAAAATATATAGTAAAAATACATAAAACAAATTAACCTGCACTTTACCTTTAAAAAGAATCATGGCTGGTGTGAGTGAGTTTCTAAACTCATGTGGGATTCCACCCAACAGGACGACACCGGAAGAGTGTCCCAAAGCAATCGCAGTCTCCCAGCGCTGTAGCAGTTCGCCGTATAAGCGCATCCAAAAAAATGCTATAAGCGTCTGCCGTCGACGGGTGATAACAGGAACATTATAAAGATCCCGCTACAATAAATAACAGCGCTGTTGCTGTTTCAAGCTGAATAAAGCTGGTATTGTTAAAGTACTGAGACTCAGCTTCATGTCTTGGGGTGCAAGATGTGGACTCGCACTTCACAGCACACAAGTGCGCGCGCACACATACGCAGTCACAGTGCTGCAGTAAACAGTATACGCTCGTACGAACGTTGACTACATATGAGTGAGGCACACAGACTCAGACAGAGAATAGGAGGCGATTGCCCTCAAGAGAAGAGAGAGAGAGAGAGATAGAGACGTGCGCGCGAGTGAGTGAGATATGGAGAGAGAGAGGCGGGCGTGCGAGAGAGAGAGACGTGCTGCGTGCGAGCGAGAGAGATAAGGAGAGAGAGAGAGACGAACATGAGCGAGTGAGATAAGGAGAGAGAGAGAGAGAGAGAGAGAGAGAGAGAGAGAGAGAGACACGCGCGCGCGTGTGAGCGAGCGAGCGAGATAAGGAAAGAGAGAGACGCGCGTGAGCGAGCGAGATAAGGAAAGAGAGAGAGAGAGAGAGAGAGAGAGAGCGCATCGCCGAGAGAGGAACCATCAGCTCAGTTGTGATCACATGACACTCAGCAGACAAAGTGTATCAATACTACTAGTATTGCAAGACATCGCTCGTTTATCAAGTCAAAATTTATTAAAAAATTTTGCTCATCTTGCAAAACACTCGTAAACCAAGTTACTCGTAAACCGAGGTTCCACTGTAGTATGTTTTTCCTTTGCCTCCACTTGGTATTCACTGAAATTCTTATATTTTCCCCGTGCTTTTCCCATTGTCTTTTCACAGAAGGCTGCGCTTAAGGGCGACTTATATTGATTTACATATTCAAAAAGGCATAATTCTGGGAGAAGTTGGGCGTTACATAAAGCGCGTGCACGAGTGTTACTTTTCACGCTGACCGGGATTTATGTAGTGGAAGAACATGGAAGTTGGAGTACGAACAGATTCCTGCATCTGGATTTGTCTGTGCGTAAGCACATTTCGCTTTGTGCTTACGCCATGTTATAGTGCGAGTTCTACGCACGGCATTATACTTGATGCCCCAGGTCTTCCTTGTGTGGAGTTTGCATTTTCTTCTCATGTCTGAGTGGGTTTCCTCCAGCTGCTCCCACTATTAGATGTACTACTGGTGATGCTAAATTGGCCTTGGTGTGTGTTTGGTGTGTGTGTGTGTGTGTGTGTGTGTGTGTTCACACTGCGATGGACTGGCATCCTGTCCAGGGTTTGTTCTTGCCTTGCACCCTATGGTGGCTGGGACAGGCTCCAGCCCATTAACACCCAATGAGAATATAGTCATTTCACTAATTAGGTACCATTGGTAAATATATGAACAATGCAATACGAGTGGCTGAAAATGAAATACTAATTTCAAAAGCCAAGCAGAATTAAAATTAAGGTATCATTCAAGCATTTTAGTACTGAATTTAATGCTTGATATGGATGATAAATTAATAAAATGACAAAAGCATAGTTAATTGACAGTGTCAGGACAAGCCAGAGATATTCTAATGAGAGCCGCGGTGTAGACAGCCCAAGCAGCCGCAAGGAGCTTTGTAAAGAAGTTTATCTCCAAGAAGTTCCTGAAACATCAAAAGCACTTCGGATGGTCATGGGAAGCTTGTTACACAGCTTGGGAGAAAGAACTGAGGTTCACTGAAGTTCTTTCCTTAAAAAAAACATCAGACGTAGCTACAATTATACTGAAGGTAAAGGCATCTTCATTTATCTTTAAAAGCTTACCTCCAGGATAAATCCATATAATTTATTTTCACTCCATTATTCTTAAGGAAAAAGTTTCAACAAACATGTTTAACGTCAAACTGCATTGGCTCATCAATGATTCAGCTTACTGTAGATATGGTGGCAAGGTGGCACAGTGGTTAATGCTGCTGCCTCACAGCTCCAGGAGAAAGGTTTCAATCACTGCCTAAGTAGGATTTGTACCTTCGCCCCATGTCTGTATAAAGGATTCTCCAGATTTTCTTGTTTTCCTTTCACATCCTGAATACAGTAGGTAAACTAAGTTAATTGGAAACTTTACAGTGCTCCAATCTGGGAGTTGCTGTGTACTGATGCCATATCCGTTCTGATTCTTGCCTTTTACACACTGTACCGAGAGAGGATTCCTGTAATCCTGAATTGGACAAAGAAAGTTTGAAAACAGGTAATTGGATAGTTTTATGTTTTGCAGGTTCCTGTCTATAAAGCACTATGAAGCTTGCTATATTATGATTACTTGATTCTAATGATTCCATAACCTCTATTTTCTTAATATTCTTGTAACACAACATTAAATCAAAGCTGATCTGCTCTCAAGCCAGTAATGGGTTAAAAAAAAATCTATGAATTCATGTTCTTGATTTTCACTGTTTGTTGAGTTTTCTTTGTTTAATAATTATGATAATTTAAGTCACTCATCCTTATAAAACTTCTGGTAAAGGTTTTTATAACAGCAAAAAATGACAAGTTTTCTTTAGGTAGCACATTTTCATACAAAAATGTACATCACAGTTGCTTTAAAGGAAATTAAATTAAGAATTTCAGTTACAGTGCAAGGAACACACAAGAATTAAAATAAAGACTACAATTTAAAAAATAAATAAAAAAATACATACAAACTGTCACGGGTGCATGTCAGAGGATCTCTTTATGTGCTCTGTAAAGGTATGTATAGACAGTATATAACCGGCTGGGATGAGAGGTAGCAGTATTGCTAACATTGTCTTCTACCTTCTCTCCCCTCAGTACTGAGAAACCGCCCAATGAGGGCATCTAGCTCCGCCCCTTCCAGTTCCTCAACTGGCTGCGCAGAAGGAGACATCATTTTTGGCAAGAACGACCTGCCACGTGGGGCACCCGTGCAAACTAACCTTAATCCACGGCTAGGAGCCGAGCCTTTATTCTGTTATTTGAAGCCTGAGAGCAAAGACTGTAATTCCTAAGTAGAGTTTCCTTATGTGTTTGAGACTATGCGTTTAAAGTTAATAAACATTACATTTTAAAATTAAGCACTCAAAAGAGAGTTTAAATCTGTGCTCAAGTCAGAAGGAAACTTGTAAATGTGCATTTGTGAACACACCTCGATGCTAATCAAAATCATATGTGTACAATCACAATGCTGCTGATGAATATCATTATATAATGATTCATACCCCCAAGCTATTGTTATAATATACTATAATTAACTTCTTATATGATACACTACCGTGGCCGTCCATTTGTCTGTCCAGGATTTTAAATCACCTGTAGCTCGCAAACCGTTTGACTTATTGACCTGAAATTTGGCACACATATACTATTGGACGTCTACTATCCACTTTCAGGGTGATGATTGACGTCCAAGTTTACTCCTCTTTTATTTTTATTTTATTTTATTGTAGAATCAGCTCTCGGTAGCGACCATCAGGGCGGCCATGCAGCGCATGCATACTGGCACCGTTCTTATCCCTATCACTTTCACCATCACCTCCCCTACCTCTTCATATCTTAAATCATTCTAGAGGCAGATTGAAGTGCCAGCTTAAGTGAAAAGTAATTGCTACACAAACACTGACTTAATCAGTTTTAACACGAAAAGATGCAGATGAAAGAAGAGAAGAACTGGGGCACTACAGTGGAGAAAAGAAGAGCTGCCCAGGAAGCAAGAAGCGCATCAGCCTCTGAGCAAACGAATGCTAAATGTACAGAGAAAGAGTCTGAAAACTATGAATGCTCAATTCAAGTGTATTCATTGCACTGCCGTTACAGATATTATTATATTATAATACTGCTTGTGAGTCATCGTTTAGCTGGTTTGCCTGCTATTCCCTACTTTATCAAGTGTGCTGTCATTTACCAGTTTCTCTGAAATGCTGCGTACATTTCCATGATAATCTTTAAAAAAATTTCCTTTTCCATGCTGATGAATTAAGAAAAGTGCTAACTGCAGGTGGTGGCCTCCCAACTTTAAAGCTGTTTGTTATTGTAAGTAATCAGTTTCCAGTTTTCACATAGAAAAGTGAATATGTTTCTGAGAAAGAAAATAAAGTTGCATAAATATACAGTACGTATGTTCCACCATCAAGTTTTCTTTTATAAATCCCAAAGTTTGCGTGCAAAGTTACATACACACATATCAAGCCTCATTTTATGCAGTAGATAAGGTTCCAGGCTTGGAGCTTTGCTGATAAATTGTAGTATCAGAGAAATATTGAATTATTATATAATGTCAGTCAGTTGTTTTCTAACCTGTTCAGTCCAGACCAGGGTTGCAGGGGGTTCAGAGTTAGCAATGGGAACAAACCCTGGACCCCTTACTGACTCTGTTACCTAGTAAATGATAACATATTGGCAATAATGTGAAATTATCAAAAGAAATAAAACTATAAAGGCCACATGAATAATTCTAGCATAAAATCTCAATCAATGCATTCCATGATGTTCTGTCAACAGGAAAAAATGAGAAAAAAAGTTAAAGGAGCTAACAGGGAAAACAAGTCAATAGACAGACAAGGATTGAAACCAGGAAGATAAGAGATCAGGACACAAAAGTGAAAGGAAAGACAAACTCGTAATAAAAAAAAAAGCAGGTTCAAAAACAGATAATAAATATGAGAAAGATTTTTGAACAATGGTTCTTAAAGGTATTCAAAAAGTCAGATAGAGAATGTTTTACTTGGACATTATTAATGCAATTGCAGAATTCACCCAGGGAAGCAATCTGTGTGGGGTGTGACCCTGGCAACCACCTAAGAGCCACATACCTAAATGATGTCTTCCAATCCAAAACCAGATGGTGTTGAGGTATTTTAAAAAAAACCTCAAAAATTAATATTTTTTTTCAAGGCACTATATACAAAAAAGCTTACTGACAAATAAATAACATTATTAGAAGGTGTAGACGCTAGGGGTCGCTGTTGCCCCAGTTTAATCCACCAGACAGACATCCCAGACACACGTGTAAAAGTACCAGAAGATTCTTTAATAATTTTCTTCAATAAATAGTGCATCAAGCACCACACAATCCACAATTCTTCAATCAATGCAATAACAATAATCAATAATCACCAACAATCCTCCACTCCCAGCCACTCCGTCCTCTACCACCCAACTCCGGCTCGATCTGCTGGGGTTTTCCACAGTCCTTTTAAAGTCTCTGACCCAGAAGTATTTCTTCTCCAGGTGAACACCACATCTTCCTTTATCACGTGTCCCGGAAGTACTGTGGGCTTCCGTCCTCGTGACCCCGAAGTACTTCCGGGTTGCCGTAACCGTAATAGACCACGTCGTTCTTGGTGAACTCCCTCTAGCGGCATCCACGGCACCCAACAGGGTTGAAGAGATGGACTCCATGTCCCATGCTGCCCTGCGGGAATCTGAGGAACCATTTCCATCCAGGGTAGCTGCCATGTAGCATCCCGGGGGATGTAATGCCCTAAAAAGGCTGCTTTCTTCTGTAGAGGGACGTCCCGGCCAGACTGAAACGCCGGCTATCCATCACAAGGGTAAATCCTGTTTAGGCAAACGTATCCTTCTCGGGAAAATAAATAACAACATGAAAGGAGAAGAGCAACTGCTGTAAGTTCCCCGTCTAGCTATTAATATTAGTAAAAACCTAATAATTCATTAAAAGTATCCAAATAGCTAAGAACCTGGAAATGAACTGGCTTATTGTATCATGGAAATACCAAAGGTGACACTATTCTTAAAGAGCTTAATTTAAGTCTCAAGACACACAGAAGCAAAATCAGCTCTTCAGACCATAACCCCAACTCTGCCTGTTGCACATTGTACTGTGTGGCAACCAGGCGGTACACCAGCTCCCCAAACCCAACACAGACAGGCACAGACAGACACAGACAGACATGAACACAAGTCAGCACAACACACAAGTTTTACTTACAGGTGGGAAACTCTTCTCATACATTTCCCACTAACTAACACAGTCACAAAGGAGGAGGAAGTTAGGAGCACACGCTGATACAGCACATTGCTGCACCCACCATATGAGAAACCAACTCAGGACCCCAGGTTAGCACAGTAATTAAAGTGCAGAACACTTTCTTTCTCTCTTTCTTTGTCTCTCCTTCCACCTCCAAAGGTGCTGTGAGGTTGTGTTTAGTGCAATGTAAATGCTGAGTACATATTTGTACACTCTATGCTTATAAAGCGACCCCTGCACCATTTCTTTCTTCTTCCATTTTCATTCTTCCATCACTTTTTTTTGGAATGTTTCCATTTAAGTTATCTGAAGATAACTATCAGGAGAGGAGCTGCTATACAAGAGCTGCTATACAAGAGGAAAATATATAACTTGAAGCAACCGCCAAAGGTAAATTTTGAACAGTAAACTGATCCATAATTGATGTTGCACAGAATGTTAAAGATAGATAACTTTTCTAATTTGCCCATTTTTTTTCAAAGGGAGATTATGAAATTTCATAACTTTCTACAATGTGCCCTACTCAAAATACCTCAAAAAAAATTCAACTGCCCTGACAAATTTCCTCAAGAATAATTGTGGTAATAATTGTGGCAAATTTCAATAAAACCAGTCCACTAGGAGATGATTTGTTTTATGTGGACAGACTGACAGACAGACATGGCTATCACAGTAGGTGCTTTTCAAATTATATGTGAATGAACCTCAAAAAGGCTTTCTTGACCACAATGAACCCAGCTTTACATGTTGGAGTCCTGCTCTTCTGTTTCTTTTTTTGCCCCTCGGAATGTATGTCCCTCCTTCTTCCATTTCTGATTGGCCCTCCATGTCATGAGCTGCCTTCTATGTAGTCTATAGGCTTCAATTTGCCTAAACAGACTCTCATTTCACATTTAACAGAAACACCAAAAGGCACAAACAACAGTGATCAAGTTTTCACACGACAGCTATTACAAAGGACTTTCAAAAAGGCTAAGAAGTTCAGTACGAGGCTAAAGACTTGAGAGAAACAGGAGACTTACTTCAAAACAAAGAGCCAGAAATGTGAGTCAAAGTAACAAAACAAACTTCTATGACTGGATTATAATTCTTTTCCTAACTACCTATAAAGTAATTTGTAATTTGTAAAATGAATCTAAATGCATGCTACCCACATGACTGGCAACAGCTGTCATTGTTTCAACAATATAGTCACATCCTAAATGAATGAATAAACACAATTATTATGCATTCATAATTTTGACAGTCATGTGGCAAAGGGAGAACTTCAATGAAGACTACTTTACATTTCTACCTTTAAGGCTTTCATATATCTCTTTTAATTTGTCCTGCAGACCTAGGAGTGTTCATATGACATAGACAATGACAATTAGACCCACATCATCTCTGGCAAGGACTTTATTCATCCAGCAAGTGAGGTCTCCTGCCAGTGCACTGGGAATATAGTATACCATACAAAACTCGAAAACTGCCAGTCTAATGTCACACGAGTTGAGGCTTTCCTCTTTTTGAAAACTTGAGCTCCATCTCATGCTCAAGTCGCCATTCACCTGTGTAAAAAGCCCAAGACAGTTGGGTACCCTGGACAGAGTGCACATTGAACATTGAGTGCTGTTATCTAAGAATATGGCAAATTTAATTCTGCATCTCTGGTTTAGACTATGGTGTCATATCAATGATTGAGTGTTCACTGTTCTGCTAGAAGTTACATTTACTCAGCAACTATTTCTATGTGTATCTCCCTTTATTGTATGATTTTATTTTTCAAACTCCTTCTACTTTCCTTTTCAGATTATATAGCATTTATACCATTGACTCATTGTTTCAGCTACCTCTATGTGTTTCTGTCATGTTTTAACTGTCCACACTGCAGTGTCGTATCTGGCTTTGCTTTAATAAGAGTGAATTACTTATTTACCTTGTATCCCCATTAATATATTTTGATATTTAATAGGTTTCGGCTTTTACCCTTGAGTGCTCTTTTTACTGTACCCACAATATTTACTCTGCCTCCTCCTACTTTTTGGCAGGTATGCATTGCTCAATTCTAATCAGAAAGAACAAGTATTTGACAAGCCAAGTTTAGAAGTAAGTCCTACAACTGAAATAAAAAGATACATACATTGATGAGACCACATTCATCACTCTCTCCAGTGAAACAAAGTACAATCTTGACGACATCAGCCCACACTCTGCATGTCAATCTGTCTCTCCTCAGTGGGAATATAATATTTGCTCCTCAGTGGGTCTTTAATCATCCTACAATTGTTTGGATGTTTGCTTGAAATTTAAAACCTGTTATTAAAAGGAACAAATAAAAAAAAAATCAGTTAAATATCTTTAAATCATAAATAATAGGAGTTTCCAAGTTGTCTTTTATGATTCAACAGTAATTAATGCCTAAGCTATAATTCTTTATATTTTTAGTAGTCTGCCTCTGCCAGTCTGCCTCCAGCATTTCTTTAGTATTTGTATAGCTGCCATTTAACAAAATACACAAGTCAGTGGAACACAAATCTTTAAGGCATGAGTGTGTGATAATGAGTTTTAAAATAATAGCAAGTCTGTTAGGGCATAAGGGCTCAAGTAATACCCTCTATCTCTAGTGCATTTAACTGCTTTCTCTTAATCTCCAGAGGCAATCCATCGTTATATCCCGAACGCTGTCAAAGATAATAATGAACCTCAATACTGAGCTGCTCTGGTGCCTCAGACAGCTAGTAGTAAATCATTAGTGAAGCTAACTGAAACAAATTGAACATAACAATAGATCTGGCTCTCTTCATGTTGCTGAATTAGACAAATACAGTAGTCTTCTGAAGGAATTAGCCAGCCATGCCTTGCAAGTGTAACTTTCTTTCTTTCTTTCTTTCTTTCTTTCTTTCTTTCTTTCTTTCTTTCATGTATTAGACTTGATGCTTAAGTGTCTCAAATAGTTTACTAGCTCTATTTAGCAGTAACAGTATTTCTATTTATTTTAATATTCTGCAAAAAAAAGGAAACTGCTATACAGTAAATATTGCAAGAGGTGACTGAGCAGGCAAACAACTCGGAGAAGCCAAGAAAGTTTGAGGTACCACCCATTTAATAATAAACTCAAAAGACGGCCAGTAATGGCTCACACAAAAAATAGATTTGCTCCACGGCAAACGTTGTGGTTGGCAGTAGGAGCTCTGTCCTCTGAGTTAGTCAGCTTAGCATCAGACACTACCTTCTGGGAATGGGCTGGCTTTATATGCTGGAGAGCAGGAAGGGGTGCAGTTTTTCTTGGGTGGAATGTGAGAAGAAATTGAAATGCAACAGGCACAACACACCAACTCTACAGAAAAACTGCTCCAGAATCGAATACAGATCAGTGCCTCTGTTAAACAGCAGTGCTAACCACTGCACCACCTTGCTTTTTCCCATTTATTCCTAATAGTAAAGAAAAAGAAAAAAAAGAACAGCATTACTGGGGTTTGGGGGAATCTGATCACCTGAAGCAGAAAAAAAAAACAGGCCTCCGATGGCTCATTAAACCTAACTGCCTTATAAAAATCAATTAAGGAAGCAGGTCAAGTACCAGTCACTGAAGACCACTCTGGAGCACTGTGCCTACCAGCAGTACACTCAAAGCTAATGTAGTTCTGCATAATGTGCCGGGGTGATAAATTGTTGCTGCAATGCTGAAAAATAATACAAGTGCATATAAATTTGCCTTATATGTATTGCACAAACAGATGCCATTTTAGTTTGAAGCACACTTTACTGCTGTAAAGTACTGCAGCCATTCTGACACCTCAGTGAATTCCATCAAACAGCATTTTGAATAGTATTTACATAGTGGACAGCATTGATGTACTTGTTTATTTTTCTAATCTATTTCTGTGTTAAGAAGAGCATTACACTAATTACAAATATTAAAGTTCAACAGAAGGTATTGAGTAGAAACTTAAAAAAAGACAACTGTCATGTTTTGACAACTTATAACAAATAGTAATCGTAAGAGCCAGTCTTGGAAAGTTAATGTTAATGTTACATTCACATAAGTGTTTGAATTAAGGATTAGCATAACTACATAGATAATGGAAGATTCTGATTTATCTGCTGTAAGCTAATTTATTGGTGGGATATTCTTAATATAATATATATAATATATATAATGCTGGTGTGACAATAGAATGATCTCAGATTGTTAAATAGACAGCTAGATAGAAACAGGAACTATTAGACAGATTTGAAGGTATAGAGGCATACAGTTCTCGGAATGTATGTCCTGATCTACATCATAGTGTATGTGATAACATTTAGAAACTTAAAGAAATGCCACTAAGATACCTAATAATTAAACAGAAACCTAATAGACAACAAATATTTTTTCTTTTCAATGCATCAACAAATGATTTCCTTTATTTTTGTATGAAACTGCTTTCTTTAGACTTCACTAAAACATTTGGAGTGAAGATATTTCGGTTTGGACTGCAGAGTTTAATAAATATATGTGAGTCACACTTAATGCTCAAAGCTTTCCACTAGATGCATTTGAAACTATTTTGGAAATCCCTGACAAATGTAACTATTGTGAGGGAGTATAATTTAGCACAGGATAAATATGTTGAAGCCTAGAGGTGCATTTCAGCGAGCAGAACATAGAAGGTATAAAGGCCATTTGTGGGTGATAAACGTGAGGGTTTTTTTAAACATACTGTAGTGAACGGACAAATTAATAATTTGGAAAACCTAACCAGTTGTCCAATGACTCAGATTAACCTCCATGACATTTGTAAGCGACTTTCTTCCAATCACCTGATAATCTTGGTCAGAACAATTACAGCATTAGAACAATTGTGAAAAGAACAGGGCATTGGTTGTCTAAAATAATATCATGTCAAAATGTGAAGTTCCCTAAAGTCCTTCTCTCCACCATACTACCAGAATCAGAATCACTTTATTGCTAGCATGTGAAACATACCAGAAATTGACTTTGGTTAGGTTAAAAAATGTGGAATACAAAACATTACCATGTAACGGTTGCTACATATTTTATGTACTTACTCTGTTTCTGCCACTTGCTCCATTTGGAATATACGTCAGAGGGAATGAGTATTTTAAGGATAAGAGGACAATATAACTACCAAATTCACACTAATCTACCAATCATCATGACAAAAATCAGTCTACAGATTTTTTTTTTTTTACAGAACAGTCATTGTTGTCATCCATCTTCCAACCTGCTGAATCCGAACACAGGGTCACGGGGGTCTGCTGGAGCCAATCCCAGCCAACACAGGGCACAAGGCAGGAACCAATCCTGGGCAGGGTGCCAACCCACCGCAGGACACACACAAACACACCCACACACCAAGCACACACTAGGGCCAATTTAGAATCGCCAATCCACCTAACCTGCATGTCTTTGGACTGTGGGAGGAAACCCACGCAGACACGGGGAGAACATGCAAACTCCACGCAGGGAGGACCCGGGAAGCGAACCCAGACAGGTCTCCTAACTGCGAGGCACCACCATGCCACCCTCATTGTTGTCAAGTTTAGCTTTTGTTTCAAATTTACCAGTTTTGGTTATTAATAATGAACAATTTGATGACAATTTTCCAAATGCCAATGCATTGCTGATCCACTTTCAGAGATTTAGATTTGTTTTTTTTTTAGATTTATAAAATATCACAGTTTTATATCTGTGATAGTGAAAGTAAAAGCTGCTGTTGAAGGATTCTTTTTTATTTTGCTCTTGTGTTCACACTTGCAATTAAGTATTTTTATTTCATATTCATTTATATAGTACATTTAAAAGACAACAAGTGTCAACCAAAGTTCTGCACAATAAAATTATTTAAAACATCTAAACAAACCAAACATCTGAACAAAATGAAAGAGACGTGTAAAAAAGACACATTTTGAAAGGAATAAAACAACTAACAGATTAAGAAAGTAATAGAAGGAAAGAACCATGATCAACTGACACCAAAACAAAACACACCAAGACAGAACAGTCAGTTGAATACAATCTTTAAAATAACTCGAAAAATTTGATTTAAAATATTTAAAGTGGGGGGTGACTTAATAAAAGTTGTAAGACTATTTCAGAGTCTTGGGGCAAATGCCCGGCCACCTTTAAACCTCAACTGAATGTGTGGAACAATTAAAATCATCTGATCAGGGAACCATAGGGCTCGAGAGGTAGAATGGAGGCTGACAAGGTCAGAGATATAGCTTGGAGCTATGCCAGGGACAGTTTTAAAAACAAATAATAAAACCTTAAATTCAACTCTAAATTAAACTGTCAGCCAATGCAAGGTTGTGTGTACAGGAGTGATACTTTCTATTTTCTTGGTACCAGTTAGAAGCATTGCAGCTGTATTTTGGATCAACTTCAGGCGTGACAAACATGACTGACAGATACCCAGGTAGAGAGAGTTACAGTAGTCAAGATGAAAATAAAAGCAGGAAGGACTATTTCCTTAAAACAGAAAATATGTTTGAGTTTTGATATATTCCTAAGTTGAAAGAAGCTACCATGAACAAGCGAGTTTACTTGTTTGTCGAATTTGAGAGCAGAATCAAAAATAATACCAAGTTTTTTTTTACATGACTGTGGACATTAGCTGACAACAGGCCCATGTCCTTTGCTATACCTATGACAGAGTCTTGATTTAATTTAACAAAATTCTGTGACATCCAAAACTTAATGTCACTTAGACACTTTGAAATGAGCTGCAGACCTGGCTTAAATTGAAGGTATGATCTTCATAACAGAGATATGTTGTAATTCTGAAAAATGGACCCAAAGGGGAGCATGTACAAGGAGAACAAGATGGGGCCTAAGATGGACCCTTGAGGTGTCCCACATGCAATTTTTGCAGAGGAGAAGTGACAATTTTCCATCATAACCAAAAAAGTTCTGTTTTCCATATAAGAGGATAACCACTTTAGTGCAGTAGCCTGAATTCCAACAATATTTTTCAGCCGATCCAACAAGCAGTGTGATCGATAGTGTCAAACGCTGCACTCAGATCCAAAAGAAGAGTCAGCAGCTAAACATAAATCATTAGAAACTCTTAAAATGACAGAATCTGTACTATGAAGTGCTCTAAAAATAAATCAGTTATATTGGTTTTGCCAATGTATTCCTAGGCATGTTATTAATTACTTATATTAATACAACAAATAAATATGCATATGTTTGCTAATTTACATATTGTTGACACATGAGCTGTTGAGGTTAATCTGTCTTTTCAACCTTGGTTGAAAGGGATGGGCTCATTCAGCCATTCCCAAGTCCTGCAAGGAGATACAGTCAGATGCTGGTTCATGGCAGCAACCTTAGGTATCAAAGCTAAAGAAAGAGACATTCCATGCAGTATCAACAGAAAGTTCAACAGATTTGACTGAGCAGGCCAAAAAGACAACAACTACATTAGCCATTGTGTTTAGTAAGGACACAGAGAATGACTTTTGAAAGGCCTTAAACAAGGGGTCTCAAAGTTATCAAATGGAAAGTCAGATTAGCACCAGCTCTCTGGCTGGGCTCATTCAGCATTGATTAGAAGGCTCTGGAGTAGTAAAACCACAGTAGTGGATTTTTCTGTCCAGAAGTGCTAAAAGTACTGAATAATTCTGAGCTGTTTTGAACAACATGAGTCTTTAATATTTTTATTGAAGCAAAAGAATAGGAGAGTAAGTTAGCGATCTACTTTTTTAAAGCTGGGACAATTCCAACGTATTCTATTTTCAGAGATATCACTCTGTTAATCCCCACTGGGAAAGTCTAAGCCAGGGAACAGAAGCTGTGTTCAATAGCTGTACCTCAGATTCAGAAGGATCATTGCAGGTTCAATGCTGATAATGGAACAATGGACAAACTATTTAGCCGTAGCATCTTGTGAAAGGTACTTCAGTGGACTGTGCCAAAGGTGCCTCTCATCTCCTTTCTTTTCATTACTTTCATGGAGAAGATATGAAGGGTAGTTTAGAGTTTGCAAATGATATGGTCACCTTTGCATCATCTGATCATGATTGCCAGTTCACATCTCTAAATCTCTAACCATGGTCCTGTCCTGGAAAGTAGTGAACTGTTCTCTTCAGATAAGGAGTGAGCAACTACCCCAAGCATAGGACTTCAGTAATCTTCGGGTCTTTTTTGTGAGTGAGTGAACAGTTGATTGTGAGATTGGCCAACAATTCTAGTAGGTTTGTGGACATTTATAATGATCAGTCATGATGAAGCATGGTGAGTTCTCTGGTTAAGTTTTTAATTGTACTATTGACCTACATTCTCAGTCCCACTTATAGCTATGAGATTGTGATTATCAAAAATCCCAATTGACTTCAGTTAGATCCACTGTTTCACCAGATCAAGAGTAGCAGGTTGATTTGATTTGAATATTTGGTTAAAACAGAGGTGTACAAGGCAAGATCCACTGTAAGAACACTCAGGAGCAGACCCATGACATTCTGGAAAGATTATAACTGGCCTGGAAATGACTGAGTTTCCCAGGAGTTGTTGGAAGAAATTGCCAAGGATATGGGGGGCCTGGTCAGATCAGTTCACTGTATTGGTGGCACAACCTACATCAGAATAATTGTAGTGAAAGTGAATACTTTAAATTACTGCATTAATGCCCTGGACAACGGACAGAAAGAATATTCATTATTCATCTTTTACTAAGGAATGAAAGATTCTGTCATAATTTGTTGAATACTTGTATCCAGTCTGGTTCTACATGAGATAGTATGCCTTCTTTCCTTTTTTTAGATCTTGATTCTTTCTTAAACACTGTTATGTTTGGCTGCCGATCTCTGATAGCTCTAGGGATTAAAGATGGCAACGACTTTGTGATGTTGCTGAGATGTGACCATGTAAGGTGACCTTGTGTATCAATGTGTGATGTCACAGTGACCGGCACAATTTTGACATTATCAGCTTTTCTGATCTTTTTATAATTGTCAGGCTACCCCTTTTATAATTCAATATTTTACATTTTGGAGCAATTGTCTTTCACTAAGAACTGTTTTTTTTTTTGGTTGTCTTCCCTTTTTCAGCTCTGTGATAGTTTTTGCTTGTTTCTTCAGGACCCAGTTAATAATAGGATAGAGAAGAGAATGACCTTGTAATCAATGAAGAGTGTTACTAAACAGAAAATACATTGGCAAATTTTATAAATAATCAAGGGTGCCTAATACTGAATAACATGAGTGATTATTTTTTTAAAACTTTAAATAGCAGTTATTTAAGCGAATAATGATGTAAAGCCAATTACATGCAATAGGACTCAGTATTGTGACAAATTGTTATACTGTATAACAAAGTCCAAGGGAGTTGACTACTTTTGTATTGTCACTGAACTTACTGCTGATGAGTGCACTGGAAGTGCATTCTGTCAGTCTTGGAGACTCCGGCGTTTCTTTGTGTGTGCAGATGCTTTTATCTGTTGAAATTATATTTCTGCATAGGAATCCTATTCCAAGATCAAAGGTGCCAAGTGTCCAGAAAAACAGTCACCTCTTTTAAGTGCCAGCTTTCTAATCCCTGTGAAGTGCCAATTTGAAAGAAAAACTCAGCAAGATTCTATCTACAGGAAGGGAGTGAAAATGAAAGTTCAAAGAGGAGACTACAATGTGAGAATCACAAAGTGCCTTTGCCATATAGACTACAGACATTCACAAACTGTTTATTTACAGGATGAAATGTCACTCTGAACCTTAAGCTAGAGATAATGCACAAAAAGTTGCTTGCATAAATAATATTCATTTCACAAAAGGAAAATATTTGAATAAATGAGGACCAAATTGGAAGTAAACATTTCATTTGTCTTTTTTAGAGTGTTCATCTAGTGGTTTGTAAATAAAAAAAGAGTAGCTGAGTGTTTTGGTGGAAACAAATACAGACTAATTATTGGTTGAATAACTTAAATATAAGTACAGAAAGAAACTGAAAATATTCTGACTACAACATAACTGCTACGTAACTGATGCTACATAATGGTAGTGATGTGAACCTCACACCATGATAGATAGATAGATAGATAGATAGATAGATAGATAGATAGATAGATAGATAGATAGATAGATACTTTATTAATCAAAAGGGGAAATTCACATACTCCAGCAGCAGCATACTGATGAAAAATAATATTAAATTAAAGAGTGATAAAAATGCAGGTAAAACAGACAATAACTTTCTATAATGTTAACGTTTAACCCCCCGGGTGGAATTGAAGAGTCGCATAGTGTGGGGGAGGAACGATCGCCTCAGACTGTCAATGGAGTAGGACGTCACTGAAAATTCTCCTCTGTCTGGAGATGACACTTTTCAGTGGATGCAGTGGATTCTCCATGATTGACATGAGTTTGCTTAGTGCCCGTCACTCTGCTACAGATGTTAAACTGTCCAGCTTTATTCCTACAATAGAGCCTGCCTTCTTAACAAGTTTGTCCAGGCGTGAGACGTCCTTCTTCTTTACGCTGCCTCCCCAGCACACCACCGCATAGAAGAGGGCACTCGCCACAACCGTCTTATTGCAGATGTTAAAAGACACCAGCCATCTAAGGAAGTATAGTCGTCTCTGTCCTCTCTTGCACAGAGCATCAGTATTGGCAGTCCAGTCCAATTTATCATCCAGCTGCACTCCCAGGTATTTATAGGTCTGCACCCTACACTGAAAAAAGTATAACATTGATGTTGTTCATCCAACGTAAATTTTCTCTTTCAAGCAACTTAAGATTAGTCATTTAGTGCTGTAGCTTGAAATATTTGGTTTCAGATCTCAATCCAAGTAAAAAAAAATGTTTGTACCAAAGTAAGTTATAGTGGAGGGAATAAACATAAAAATCCTATTTCAGTTAACCTAATATTTTCGGTTGTTTGTGTGCTGTGTGAGAGAGGCCATTTGTATATTCTTCTGGTCGAACTTTCCAGCGTGCTGCCTTTCCAACTAAGAAAAACACTTTCCTGAGTGGAGTGGACTTGGATATACCTGTCTGGTCATTTTCAGCAGCAGACTTTTATAACGGAGGATTTCTAATAAGTAACCCTGTTTCTCAACTGTTGTAATAAAACAAGCTTTCAAGAAAGCTATAGAAATGTTTAATAATTTTTTGTTGTATATTTAAGATTTACACTGCAAAATGCTTGTGTATTTGCACAAAATTTTTAAATAAATGTAAAAAGTACAGCATTGGAATGTGTTATGTTCATAATATTTTTAATGGCATAAAAACAGGTTACAACCAATAAACCATTTTAAATTGTAACAACTTAAAAAATAGATTTACTTCAGTATAAAACAAGTGAATTGCATCCAATCACTCTAAAATTATTTGCCTCAACTTAAAAATTGTGGGATCAATAAGCTAAAAAGAATTATATTATTTAAGATTAAAAATATTAAGGTGAATCATTACCTTAATTATTTTAAGTTGAATGGAGGTTATACTTTTTTCAGTGTATGCATACAGTCACCTCCAATTATCACAGGGTCCAGGAGGGACCTGGGTCTCCTAAAATCCACCACCAGCTCCTTGGTTTTGCTGGTGTTCAGGTGTAAGTGCTTTGAGTCGCACCATGATGTTTAATGCCAAGAATGCTAGGTATCTAAGACAAGCCACATAGTAAAGGGTGTCCAAAATTTCCTTAAAATAAAGGAAACACTCAGTTTAAGGAATCAGTTTGAAAAACACAAGCTTTCTCTGAAAAATTATTTTAGGATTAGACAGTCACCTTCATCTTTGAGTTTAGTCTACATATTGTTATAAATGAACCTCTTATTAGCCTACTTGATCACTTCTGTACACATCTTCAGTGTTTCAAATCCTGATTCAGTCAGGCCACACTTTTCAACTTGTCTTTAAATGTTTGCCTCTCGGATTTTGGATGCATTTCATTTAGTTTCCTTTTCCTACTCGAATGTTCACAACAGTAGCCTCTTAAGTCTCTGTTTGAGTTCTATAATGAGCCTAATAGCTCTTTTCTTTCAACAAAACATTTTTTTTTTATCATGCAGGAACAAAAGGTTCATCCGGGATTTACAATGACATACAATATAGGCACGTTTGTAGAGAAAATACAGTTTACTTTTGTCACATAATGCTTTTCTACTGGCAACAATAAAAATGACCAGAAGACAATACATTACTTTAGGAAACTCTTCCAAATAGAGTTCTTCAAACTCAGTTAAAAGAAAATTCCCTATCTGACACAGGCTCTGTAAATTAAAAATATGCACTAAATGCAGAGAAACATCCAGGACTATACATTCAAAGTGTGGGTGTTTACTTATATAATTAAGATGAAGTTCAGAGAGCAGTAAGAGTAATCTACATAAATTTTTCCCAGTCAGTGTGTCCTGTCAATATTCCATTCCTGGCATTCATTCGTTCGTGGCATTCATGGAGCCAATCCTGACCAGGACTGGACACAAAGTGGTGAACAAGGCTAAATGATGCGGTAGATCATTATAGGGTACACATCCACACTCACATGGATGGGGCTGATTTAATGATGTCACTTAACCGTGTACACGTGACATTTGGATGTAGGAGGAAAACTGGATTTTCCCAGAGAAAAATTCACACAGATCTAGCAGAAAGTACAAACTCAGAATGGAGTAGCATAGCCTGAACTGGGTTCTGGGGATGTGAGACAGAAGCCATAACCAATTCTTTACCATCTCATCCATACTATACATATAAAATGTACCATACCATCCCATTCTATTTCCAAACCTACTTAATCCAAGTCAAGGGTATGGTAGGCAAGACTTTGTCCTAGAAGATATTGGGTGCAAGGTAAGGATGCAACCTTCAACAGGGTGTGAGCCCACTCACATGCAGACAAGGTCAATTTAGAATTATCAATCATCCTGTTAAGCACATTTTGTGGGATGAAGGAGAACCCATTAAGATACAGGGAGAATGTATAAGTTTCACACAGACAATGACCGAGCAAGGAATTCAAAATCCAGGAAGCCAACCCCTAACTGCCTGTGCTGCCTTACAAAGACAATAGTCAATGGTCACTCATGGGAAGTACAATTCTGTTCCTATTTTTCTGACTGCAGAATCAATGCACATTGTTTTAACAGAATATGCACACAAATGACAAAATCTAGACACTGTGATACTGATCGAACAACAGATTTCTGTCCAAATAATGAATAGTTTTAAAGTCTAGACAAATGATTTTCTTTGCTCCCTATAACACCCCAAGATGTCACCAAAGTGTTCTCGCTTCTTTTCAGCTCTAATATTTTTAAACAAGACCCTTTAAAAAGGACGGGAAGCAGGTGATCCTGGTCTCTTTAACAAGCAGGATCTTTATTTTCTGCTTCATGTCTTCCTTGTTCACTATTCTTACAATGCAGCAACAAAAGAAACAGCTTAAGAACCCTGCATGACCTTATGTGGTATTTACAGTACTTCAAGTTTATTATGTTATATCATTAAATATGTGGAGAAGATGTAAAAGACATGTGGTTCAATCTACTGTACACTCACCCACAGTTACCAAAATTTGAAATTTGATACGCTGGTTAAAGAACGGTGCATGTGTTGCACATTTTAACAAGAAAGAACACAAAGTTTATAAGGAAACAAGAGTAAAACCGGTATTTTTTTACTTTTATAATTCAAGCACAGTCAGCTAAACTGATACACACAAGATCTGAAATAACAAACCTAGGGTTTAGACTTTAGTATCCTGCCCACTAGAGCACATTCCATGATTACGAGTATTATTAACATGCCACTTGCAATGCCTTTCTAGTGTTACAATATATATAAATATTAAAATCAGAAACATGACTAACTGATTGATTGATGAAGTCTAATGATTGCAATGATCGGAATGAATCCTAAATTCTCACCATTTTATGCAAAATTCTGTCTGTTCTGCCAAAACAATTAAATAAGCAGAATAATTATTAGTATTATTTATTAAAAATTTTTTAGTCTAGAAGAAAGAGGGAGTCAAAGTCAAAAGTCAGTTTCCATATTAAACTAATTACAGTTGGGACTCCATTTCCACGAGATTTGTATTCATTGATTTGAATATTCATGGAAAGGCAGTTGACATCTCTTCCTTTTCCTTCACCTCAGTCCACAACAAGAAGAAGAAAAAAAGCTTGCATTGAAAAAAAGCTTCATTCAGGCAAAGAAATTCAACAACAATCTTAAAGACATTTTAACAACTTAAACAGCTTCATTGAATGAATTAAACAATGAAAAGTCAACTTCCAGTCACAATATTTCTACAATTTAAAAATATGCCAACCTCACAACCAGAAATCTCAGCCTCAATTGATCCTGACCTAGGAACAGAAACTCCCACATCAAGCAATTAACCTTGTGTAATTCATCATTTTTATGTCTATTCATTTAAACTGTATATGTGTAGATGTTAAGAGCGTTAAGTTGCAGTTTTTCTTTTGTTAGTTTTGTGAAATATAAACTTCTAAACTAATTAAAAATGATTATCTGCTAATTACAGATCTAAATGTCTTTTACATAACATTAAACATCTGGCATATTTCTTTTAAATGCGGAAGTGAGGTTTGCGTATGTGAAGAACATTTAAAACTGCATTTTTAATGTAAGAACCAGTTTTCATTTTTTGTGGATGGTATTGACACGTAACCATAACAAATACAGAGACCTTCCATATATTATGAGACCAAAACACTAACCACAGGACTTAAAGTCAAACACAAAATTTAGCACCTAACAAGATGAAAATCAAAGTGCTGTACAAACATGTGCCAAGTGTCAGATGTGGTAGCAGAGCAATCAGTAGCTGTGAAGTCATCTGATCTGTTTAAGCATCTGATGTTAAACCATTGTGACTATATGTGATTCAAAACATGTGCCAGTCCCAACAGAATATGCACACTTAAATCAGTTTTTTCTTTTTTATGCCACATGCACTCAAATCAATTTGACATAATAAAGTGCACATACTGCATCACATACAGACACATGGGTTTAATGGCAGTTGCATACTCAAATCATGATTGTTTTTCCCAAACACTGCCTCTTGTACAGTCAAGGTCCACATTGTACTGCCCTTCTTACTATAGCCTTGGTGCAATCTTGGATGTGTGTCCACATCAAACAAAGAAAACCAACTGTTCATTGTCACATTGTCAGGTGTACCGTGAGCGTGCCACCTTCCAACATTTTGCTTTTCACCTGGGACTTGCCCCTTCTACTGTGTGCCATCTTCTCCTTTCTTAATGTGAAACCTGGTGCAGTCTGTGTAATAATTATGTGAAAAACATCATAATAACATTTCCAGTGTTTTATATATGACTTCACCCAACATGAATTGTGGATCCCACAGGGTGGAGTGATTGTAACAATAACTGCTTTACAATTATTACATTTTATGTTTTTATATTTTGCATAGTCTATGTACTGGGGTTCAGGCTGAGTGGCAGCTTTGTGCGTGTTGGTAAAGCATGCGTGTAAGAATTCCAAGAGGTTTTTGAAAACACAAAGTCGCCTGCCAATCAATACTAAGTTCACAGTGCTAATAAACACTCAGCATTACACAGTTTCTGTGGTGTGTTCTGTGCTTGCCATGATTAAAATAAACTAGGAAATAAAAAAGACAGATTATGCAATAGACTCAGACCACAGCGAAGCAGACAGAAGTGCCAGTAACCAATTATTACATTTTAAAGTGCATTCTGAGTCACTTTTGCTGAGGATATTATAATATGATAAAAGCTGGGGACAATGTTTTGAGTGAGTAAAATTAATTGGTAACTTTCACTGTTTCTTTTCAGTAGACATTTACTTAAACTCATAACATTTCTGCAGTCCATGACTGAAATAACTGAAGTGCCAACAGATGTTTTAGATTTTTGTATCCGATCTTCTTCATCGCACATAACGAAAGACTAAATAATATAAGAGTGACATTTTTTCAGAAATTATAGTCAAGCTGTTCACTCAACAGAGACAACAATTCACCACTGGGCAGCAACAGCATTCAGTAATGTTAATTGTAACAGTGTTAATAAAGGTGTTTTTGAGGTGCTAAGTGTATGCTAGAGACAACCACAAACCTGGAGACATGATGTGAAGTGCATATCCAGATTCTTTTTAAACTGACTGAATCTCACAACAAATGTGTTTTTTTTTCTTGCTAAAATGACATGGATGCATTTTCTTATAATACTGTAGGTGTGCGATTTCAAGATGTCAATCAATACTTTACGCTCTTGGCTTGAAAAATTGACATATTTGGTAAGTTTTAAACCTTTTGGACTTCTTCCCTTTGGTTTTGATTTTAAAACACAAGAACAGGCTAGGCATTAAAAAAAATTCTTTATATAAATTCACATAAAACACAACTTTATGTGGAAAATTAATAAATACCACCAGTAATGCATGATAACGTGCAGTGAATACACTTGACTCGAGGAGTCCCAGTTTTCATACTCTTTCTCTGTACGTTTAGCATTCGTTTACTCAGAGGTTGATGCGCTTGCTGCTTCCTGAGCAGCTTTTCTTTTCTCCACCCTAGCAGTCCGCTTCTTCTCTTCATTCGTTGGCATCTTTTTGCGTTAAAACAGATTAAGTCAGTGTTTGTGTTGCAATTACTTATCATGTTTTCCTTCATTTTTCACTTAAGCTGGCACTTAAGTCTTCAATCTGCCTCATGAATGATTTATGATAAGAAGAGGTAGGAGAAGTGGCGGCGAACGTGGTAGGGATGAGAATGGCACCTGTACACATGCGCCACACGGCCACCCTGCTGGCCACTGCCAAGAGTTGATTCTACAATAAAATAAAATAAAAATAAAAAGAGGAATAACCTTGGAGGTCTATCATCACCCTGAAAGCGGATAGTAGATGTCACGTAGTATATGTGTACCAAATGAACAGCCACAGTAGCGTATTATATAAGAAGATAATTGTGAAAGCTTAACTTTGACTTGAAAAATAACAAAAAGTATCCTTTAAAAAGGTATCATTTAAAATTGTAATATATTTTATATATAAATTAAAGTCAATATATAGAGTCAAACCTAATCTCAATTCCTGATTTGGGTTTAGAAATTACATTTTTTTAATATAATAAATCAGTGTTGCTGTGGTCTAATATACCTGTAGAGTATCTTGTGCAGTTCAATGAAATTTACATTTTTATCAGACTACTATTCTGGACACAAACAGCTTAAAAAACATAAAATAATTTATAGCAAGTTAATAAAGAGGCACATAACACATGTTGAGATGTAAAAAATATGGAAATTGTGACTGTATTCTAGTTCAAGCAAAGCACTTTAATCTGGCTCTAGACATACTAGTGCGTTTTTCAATTCAGGCATTACATTTTAAATGAAAATGTGTACCCAAGCATTTCCTAATTAAGGAACAAAACAAATGAAAATCTAGCTAGTCTAGATACATGGCTGTTTTGTGCATTTTTTTTTTTGTTCTTCATCTGTTCACCACCTAAACAAATACGTTGAAACACAGTAATATGGATTTAACCTGTGCCTACACCATTAATACATAAATGTTTTGTATGACTATGTGTACATATAAGTGATTTTGGCTGAATGCTCAGGTGTTCAGGTAAGGAACTCATGCCATAGCCATTCAATCTAAAAAAATGTGTTTTATTGAAAAATGCAAAATAATAATCATCTTTCCCAGACCTAAAGTAATTGCATCCTCTAATACCCAAATTACGCAGCTTTAATTTGTTACTTAGTGTTTTACTCAGTCTTTCTGACATTTCCACTGTAATGTAAATGTAGGACCAGTTAAAGCACAGTTTGAATCCATTGCAGGGTGGGATTCCTTTCCTTTCTTGATGTTTAGATAGATAGATAGATAGATAGATAGATAGATAGATAGATAGATAGATAGATAGATAGATAGATAGATAGATAGATAGATAGATAGATAGATAGATAGATAGATAGATAGATAGATAGATACTTTATTAATCCCAAGGGGAAATTCAAAGATCTGGCCAACTGACTACCAGTTGTCTGTTTTAATGGCTGTCACTGAATCATGTGTTTCTGTAGTGTCTGGACTATTTGTTGGCAGCATTGACCTCCCTGGTGCCCCTCTACAAGATGTGGCTTTCTTAAGCATATTTCTGGTTCTTAGTTGGGGAAAAAGGATAACATTCCCCTTCTCCTCATCATCCTCTCCTCCAGATGTTCCCTGTGCTCCCAGGCTTTACATCATGATGTGGTGCACAGAACAATGACAACATACATCAATATATAGTGACATGACAGTACACCATGGTAACAGATGTTACCTATACAGTAAACAACAGAGGGAGCTTTCAATCTGTCCCTTATTTCAAAATCTGAACTTCTAAGTCTCAAGTCTGAAGTTTCAAAACGATGTTGTGATTAAAAAATATATAATGTAACAAAGGAGATTGACAAAAAAGTAATGAAATGCAAAATAAAACAAAGGAAACAAACATTGGTGCCTCTCTGGGCTCACCATATACAGGTCTTGAATCGTGGTCTGTTTCTTGGGGTACCTGACAAACCTGTAAGTATCGCTTTTTCTCTCATCTTCCACATTTGTTGAACTTTGTATTTACTTCTCCATCCATCCAACCACATTATTTGAAAGTAAAATGCACCTTACACTCAACAACAGAATTTTAATTTTTTAAAGCCATTGTATTTTCTTCAAATTTCAACCAAAAATCTGACTGCTACAAGAATGGTCACACCGGGTACAAAGTAGGAACTGAACCCATGACAAGTTGTCAGTCCACTGCCAGATGCATTCATGCACATACAGACATTGTGATAATGGCCACTTATCCTAATATGCGTTATGGTTTAGCCGGGGCTGTTGCTCTGGCTCAGGGTTAATGTCATTTTTGTCATATATTATATGTCTTTTATGTTGTTGATTATGTTTGTGGTTTTGATTTTTTTTGTATGTCATTTTTTTTTATTTTTTTATTTATATTGTATTCTTTATTAATTATTCAGTGTTTATGTATAATGTAAATACCTTTGCTTTAATTCCTTGTGTTTTGTGGATGGAACCTCTAAGAGGTGGGGCCATACTAATGTCACTGCTGAAGGACCACCCACAGGCTTAATATTTCAGGCTGAGAAGTAGGTCAGTGGTTCAACAGTAGTTTGTTGTGGGTTTGCTTTTTTGGGCAAAGCCTCTTGTCTTATTTTTGTCTTTTACTCTTTTTGTTCTTCTCATGTTTATATCAAATACATTTTTTCTTTTATAAATATTGTGTATTGGACCTGCCTCAGGCAAAGGTTTGATGGTTCCTCTCCCTAGAGGGGCATTGTTTTATATATTTTGGCATATTTATGATATTTGTGACCTTTTAAAGCCAGCTCTCCATTTTGGATCTCTGCAACTTAAATACTGCCTGTGGAGCTTGGGGTCAGGTTGCCTTGGGTGATGCCTATCGTTAGGCAGGGTATTGAAAGGTCCTGGCCTGGTTTGGCAGTCTCTTGAAGGTCTTTCACCTTTTTGGGCGTTTGGTGTGCATGCCTGAGGATCACCATCCAAGCTCTTCGCAGGTATGTGATACCACCTAAGACCGAGAGCAGGTGCTGCCACTAACTGTCTTGTTGTTTTCTTCCTCCACTGTTCCAAAAAAACACCCAGTGAGGGCACCTGACTCCGCCCCTTCCAGTGCCTGGGCTTCAAAAGGATGACCACCCAGAAGGAGCCATCACTTGATAGGGAGGCAACCTGAATGAAGTGGCTCAGTTTTGACAAACCCAATTGCAGAGACAGATTAGTGATACCCACTAAACTCGTGTTGCAGATCTTTTGTTTTATTCTTTACACTATCAATCATCTGTTTTCTTAAAAAGGACTAAGAGTAAATGGGGAGGGCTGGGTTCACACCCCAAAATTCTTCCTTTGTGAGACCTTTCTATTCCTCAGAAGACCACAATACATATCCTAGATGTTAAAGAAAAACCCAATCATAATGACAAAAAAAATCTGTATACTCAAAGGAAGAACATTCAAATTCCAACTAGATTGAACTTTTTGTAATTAAAAACCTACTTTGAAACCAAAGCACTAAACACTGTTTCACCATACCTGTACCTGTGTTTGACAATGGTTTTCAAATGGTTCAAAAAAGTTCAAATGCAGCTATCAGATAAATATTTTGACACTAGTATGACTCGTCGTACAAAAAATACTCCACAGTCTAGGTGACTTTGTTTTTAAGGATTTTAATGAAATTCAAAGCAAACAGTTCACACAAAATAGAGAAAAAATGTGATAATACACGCAAAAAATAAAGGGAAAAATGAGGAACTTATGATATTGTGCTTCAATATCTAGGTTACATTTCTTAAGGTTTCTATGCATTGTTCTATGCAGTGGACAGTCAGAAAACTATATGCCCTTAATGTCTATCTGACCATTGTTTCTTTCCAGGTGTCTAACTTTAAGCTATGGGTTATTCTGCTGTCACAGAGAGTGAAGATTATGAACATTCCATTTTCTATAACTTATAGGGAGTTAAACTGAATCCAATATCTATGTTAAGCTATATTCTATTCAAGTTCAAGCCTAGCACACTAAAGGACATTTACCATTAACATTAACTTAAAGGATTTGGCACTTACAATACCATTCTAGTTTATTTAAAAAAAAATTAAATAAAAAAATGTAAGACCTGCACACAAATGGCAAGAATGCATAAACTACATATAAAGCAACCCATTCTATCAAAGCTGCTACCGAGGGTCCCTGTTAGTTATGGTATCTTAGCTCATTCCTATATCGGTATTGACCTCTCTCTGAAATATTGCCTTTGTAATATAATTTTAAAAAATTTAATGCAAACTGCAAACTCAAGCTAGAGGAGACCATTTGATCCGTCAAGCTCATTAGTTAGCTAAACTGCAAACTCTAGTCAACCACAATGCAGAATCTGCTTCATAATCCTGTGTATTGTTAACCACTTTAATCATTTCGCATCCATAATTTTATTTGATTCATTTTATAATTCGCTTTAAATGATTATTTCATGCTAGGGCGCTTTCCCCCTGCTCGCTTCTCTCACCAACCCTCCTGGCCTGCGCTACACGCCAGCCAATTTGCATCTCTGCCACACACTTTGTGAAGAGGTTCGGCTGAACGCACCCCAGGGAGATGTGGTTGCTCTTCCGAAACCCCTTCTTAAACTGTGATGCAATGGGAAACAAATACAGTTTTTTTTTTTTTACCTCCTCTTTGCTCATTCAGCTGCTGCTGTGCATGATCTTTATCTCGCGGCAATTTGAACATTTAAAAGCCTGAACAGCAGCTGTTTTTGTCATCTACTCTTTGTCTTTTATTTCCCACCCCAGGCGTGGTTAAATCTGTTGGCACAAAGTCTCGTCTTGCGGGACGTGAGCTGTTGATATTTTAGTTTATAATTTAAAAATGGAATAGGAATCTGAAAATCTAACATCACATTATTGTTAGACAAATTCTGAAAAGAATGATACCAAACATATACTGTATGTGTAGGTTTTAAAAGAAGCCCAATTTAAAGCATGACAAAAAAAGTGACATAGAAATGTCACACAAAATTGTTGCACTTATAGGCTTAGGATTTTATATATAGAGAATAGAACAAAATATTGTACTTCAATTTTTTAGTTACAGTATTAAGAATTCTTTGTATAAATAGGAACACCTATAACCCAAGATATCCTCCAGCAGAAAGCACATAACAGTAAATATGATAACTGACTACTAATTCTATGAAAATACACATTAGGCGAGGATGCTGTTACTCTTCTAAAAGCTTCTTCATAATAGCAAAAAGTGAAAGCCAGGTGCTTTCAAAGAACTGATATTTTAATATTTTAGATAAAGATGCATTTGTTTACTTAAGTGTGCGTGCCAAAAAAATTACATTGAGCATCTCAGGGGAGAAACTTGGCACTTTCACTTGTGATCAATAATTAAAATCACAGTAGAGAAAGAAACATTCTACACTACATTTGCTTAACTGTGCAGCATATGACATTTGTTCAAGCTTTGAAAGCTAATTGTCTTTTTACATCTGGCTAATTAACAGTAAAAAATAGTATAACATTATTTATTATACATGTGGCATGTATAATCTCCAAAAGGAAAAAAGAAAAAAGTCTGTTTTCTTTGATATTACAAGGTAAGGCGAGCAGCTAACATCTTTTTTAGCAAACTCCGAATCTTAGTACATTCTCCAGCGATCGATTCATTACTGAATGGTCCGAGCATGATTTAGAAAAACTAATGACACAAAGCAGGACTCTCTGAACACCAAGTGGTTGCTGCCATGGCTCTCGATCTGTGTCTTTTTGTATGACCAACAATACAACACCTTTATCCTTTTTTTCCAGTGGTGATGCTTATTTGCTGTCTTATTTCTCATGTTCATAAATTTCAATTATTTTGTCTACCAAATGCTCAAAAATTAATATTTTCTCTCTCTACTATTGTTAAATTTAATTTTATATTGTCAAACTTTCTTTTCTGTTTTAATGTTATGAGAGATAAGAGCCTATGTTGGCAGCATTTGTTGTAAGACAAAAAACAGCCCTCGACAGGCTGCCAGTCCACTGTAAGACACCCACACTCTTACCCTCACAAGGGGGGCATTTAGAATAACCAAAAACCTGTCACTTGCATATGTGGGGTTATGGGAGAAAAGTTGGTGCATATGGAAAAATGCTTGCACAGACTCAAGACAGAGAATGAGCAAACCCTGCACACACAAGGGGCAGTTCTGGTGTGTTTGACACCAAAACAATGGATCTGTGAGGCAGCGGATAACTTGCCACTGATGTGCCCTCCTTTCAAAAATTCCAAGCAGCTGTGAGAGTTCATTTTTAGTTAATTAATATGATATTCATTGTTTGATCATATGTTGCTTATATTGATTGGCTTCAGTCCTTGTTAACTGTTAACTTTTGCCTTTAGCACTCTTAGAAAGTAGTTTAGTTAAGGTATCTTGATCTGTGACCCAGTGCCACTGATACTTCAACACATGGACAAGTATTGTTAAGGAAATTAGTATAATCTAGTGAAGCAGAATCCTGACTCCAAGGGTCTTGTTTACCAGCAACTCACAAGGACATGAGAAATTAAACTAATCACATACTTCTGTAATTGTGTATTTAAGAAGTGTTACCACCATCTGTAAGTTAGTCATCTCCTTCCATGAACTGAGTAACTCAATGTACGTGTCAATAAAGGTGTTCTTCCCATCCTAAACTAGCTTTGTGAATTTGACTTTGACATACAATAGCTGCATTGTGACATAGTGTTTAAGACTTTGGACTATAAACCCTGAGGTTGTGGGTTCAAATCCTTTAACTGATACTGTTTGACCCTGAGCAAGTCACTTCACCTGCCTGTGCTCCAACTGAAAAAAATAAAATAAATGTAATCAATTGTACTTAAAATGTTGTAAGTTGTCTTGAATAAATGCGTCAGTCAAATAAAGTAAATGCAAGTAAAAAAAAAATATTTTTCACATCATTAAGTAATAGCTGTGAATTTCATTTTTAAATTAAAATAAGACAACACTACTAAGAGATTTAGAGGTCATATTATTAAGTTTAATGGATGCACATGGAGTAATTGTTACTTATTAACAAGATGGCGCCAGTGTGTGTGGCTTGCCATCTGTGTCTTTGTTCATTTTGTTCTGTTCTTTTCTTATCCACAATGTCTTTTCTTTGCTTGGTTATGATAGTCAATCTCTTTTAAACATAAGATCAACAGCTGACAAACCCTTTAAGTATGATCGTATAGGCCAGACTACCTGTCCTCCATCTTTTCTCCTGTATGCACCAGTGTACCTGCACCATAAGCCTTGACTTTTGCCCCAAAGGAAACAGTGGATGAGCAAACCAGGGGCGTACTCGAGAGGCTTAAAACATGCCTGCCGTCTTCTCCGATGAATGATCCTTGTTATATTTCAGCTGTCGGTCGTTTCATCTGTTGCTGCTGTCTGGAACCTTTGTATTAATGGATCTGGCCTATTGTTTCAAGCCACCATTATTAGCTCCTCTGTTGGCGATTGACGCACCTCAGCAGAAGTGGAGTGGATCTTGGAAATCTTCATCTGCTGGGCTCATTGATCCAGCAAATTGACTCGATTGAAGATGGCTCTAGTAAATGCTGGTAGGAGTAATTAGTCACCTTAAACCCACAACTTGCCCACTAGATATTGTTTCCACTTGTCTGCTTAAAGATGTTTTTTAATTGGTCAGGCCGAGCATTTTGGAAATTATAAACAGTTGTCTTGAGACTGGTTCATTCCTAGCCTTTTTAAACATGCTATGGTGCAGCCTTTAATTAAAAAAACAAATCTGGACTTTACAGACTTGTCAAATTTCAGACCCATCTCCAAGTTGCCCTTTCTAAAATTCTGGAGAAGATTGTCATTCTACAGATTTAAATATTTTCAATGAAAATGACATTTTTGAAGTATTTCAGTCTGGTTTAAAGATACACCACAGCACAGAGTCTGCACTTTTAAAGATTCCAAATGATCTTTTTTTAATAAGTTACTCTGGGGATACTGCTGTCTTGTTGCTGTTCGATCTAACTGCAGCATTTGATACAGATAATCATGACATCCTTATCGCCCATCTTAAGCAGTATGTAGGTATACAAGGAACTGCTTTGGAATGTTTCAGTCAGCCTGGGTGATCTTCCCTCATTCTCTGTCCCTATCACTTGTGGAACCTCAAGGATCTATTCTGGGGCCTCTTCTTTTCTCATTGTACATGTTGCCCTTGGGATTCGTTTAGATAAAAACACAATATTTCTTTCCATTGCTATGCAGATGATGCATAGATATATTTTCCACTGAAAAGATCAAAACAAATTCTCTTAAACTTTCACTGGAATGTCTGGAAGGCATTAAAACATGGATGTCATTTAGTATATATATATATATATATATATATATATATATATATATATATATATATATATATATATATATATATTGTATACAGTATACTGTTTGTATTGGTGTATTTATGGAAGCTGTACAGCACTTTGATCAACAACTGCTCTATAAATAGAAATGACTTACTTTTATTCTATGTTAATTAGTCTTCCTTAATTCTATTTTCTTATTTTGTCTTTTTTCTCTTTCTTCATCATGTAAAGCACTCTGAGCTACATCATTTGTATGAAAATGTACTATATACAGTAAATAAATGTTGTTGTTGTATATGTCATTTTATCTAGCAAATTCCCATTTTAGAACATCCTTGTATATTATTGTATTCGTTTGAATTACTGTTGTTATTTGTTTTTAATTGGTATTTTTGTTTTTATGGCATCAATGAGATAACATTTTCTTCACAGATTATTTGCTAGTATAACGTAGACAGGAACAATGCCTGTTGCTACCCATCATGGCTTTCAATGTCATTGCACTTCTGCTATAAAAGATGGTGGCTTTGCATTCCAAATTTTGGATTATTCAGAAAAAAGAACCATGATAATAGTGGGCTAAAATAAAAAACTGAAAATACAAAATCAAAGAACTGATCTGATAATCTCTTCAGTAGAAACTGACTTAGAATACAAAAAAAATTATGGTTTTGAGTTAAAGAAGAGAAGAGGAAAGTAAAAAAATAAGGAAAGGTTTAGTTTGATAATGACTATCCAACACAAGGAAAACGTTTTGTGTATAATACTATCCTGTGCATGTTGAACATTTTTTCATTTGTAGCAAAAGCCATAGTGCTTACAAATATGGTGGCACTCAAGAGGTCCTATGCTCCTTCTGACCCAGTCAGATCTGCTAATGAAAGGCATCTGGTGATTCCATTTCTACGTGGCATCAAATCTCAATCAGAGAACATAACTTTGGACCACTCAGCAGCAGTTTTGTCTTTAGCCCAGCCGAGACGCTTCTGATGCTGTCTCTTGTTCAAGAGTGGCTTGACACAAGGAATGCGACAGCTGAACCAAAGTCTTGCATATGTCTGTGTGTGGTGGTTTTTGAAGCACTGACTCCAGCTGCAGTCCACTCTTTGTGAATCTCCCCCACAGTTTTGAATGGGTTTTGTTTCACAATCCTCTCCAGGGTGTGGTTATCCCTATTGCTTGTACACTTTTTTCTACCACATCTTGTCCTTCCCTTCGCCTCTCTATTAATGTGCTTGGACACAGAGCTCTGTGAACAGCCAGTCTCTGTAGCAATGACCTTTTGTGTCTTGCCCTTCTTGTGCAAGGTGTCAATGGTCATCTTTTGGACAACTGTGAAGTCAGCAGTCTTCCCCGTGATTGTGTAGCCTACAGAACTAGACTGAGAGACCATTTGAAGGCTTTTGCAGGTGTTTTGAGTTAATTAGCTGATTAGAGTGTGGCACCAGGTGTCTTCAATATTGAACCTTTTCACAATATTCTAATTTTCCGAGATACTGAATTTGTGACTTTCATTAGTTGTCAGTTATAATCATCAAAATTGAAAGAATTAAACATTTTAAATACATCAGTCTGTGTGTAATCTAATATACAAGTTTCACTTTTTGAATGGAATTACTGAAAAAAATCAAGTTTGTCATGATATTCAAATTTTATGACCAGTGCCTGTAATTATTCTACTGTTAAAAAAGAATATCTGGCAATAAAATGGGCAGTCAAAGCAATGTGTTATTACCTATGGGGTCAAAGGTTTACTTTGGTAACAGCTTTATAACCAGAAAGGAAAAAAAATCTAGACTCACTAGATGGTTTATTCAAAAACATCTGTTTAATTCTTCAGTTTGACAATGACCAGGTGCAGAACATGTTAATGCAGATGTCCTTTCCCAACTTTCTGAGCCACTGTTTGAAAGTTACTTTGTTAAACAAGCAAACAAAGCTGAAAGGGGGGGTGTGAGCAATCGGGCTGTGCTTTTGTTATTTAGAGCTGATACAGTTACAGATAAAACATGCTTTCAGACAGTTAATAGAATAGATAGATAGATAGATAGATAGATAGATAGATAGATAGATAGATAGATAGATAGATAGATAGATAGATAGAGTCACACGTGCGAGTAGGAGACAGCTAAAGGGTCTGAGTAATTGTAATAAAACATCCGACCAGGGGGCGGAAGAGTGCGCTGACTGTCTTTCTCAGTTTCCTACAGACCTTTCCCAGGATATCCTGCAAGGTTCCGGCGCCTCAGAAGACATCACTTAAGGAGCCGGCCCCTTTGCTGAAGTCACTTCCGAAGCCGGCCCCTTTGCTGACATCACTTCTGGTTCCAGCCCTTTTGATGACGTCATTTCCTCTACGGCGTTTAAAGCATCCATCTTGGTCTATGGTGATCAATTCTGTTTTGGACTCTATTTTATGCACATCATGCTTCATCAGACTTAACTTTTGCAGCCAGAAAAACAATACACGGGTGGTGTAGTCGGCATGATGAAGTCACAGAAGAAACTGGGAGAAGAACATGAATCTAACTAGGTAGGAAAGTACCGAGGCCAAGTTTCTGGGATGGGGGGGTTCAGGTGCTTTTGGGTCAGGAAGGACTCCAGGTTCAGGCTCCACTCCCCAAATACAAACCCGGGCTTATAACTTACCAAGGGGATAGTGTAAAAGGGACACACAGACATAGGCTGGTTTCTGGGGATGAAACAAACGGGACTTATTATGCTCTCTTGGAGGAGAGAGCTGAGCCGCCCATTGGGGCTGAGGTCCTAATTAAATATGGGCTATCCCCAGTCCAGCAGGCAAGAATACTAAAAAATTGGGAGTTTGATCCCAAGAGATCAATTGTTTGATTGCCAATATGTCTTACCGTGACAAAGAATTAAAGAAAAGACCAGTATTAAATGTATTCACGGAGACATCTGTATGTACAATACCGCCATATGTTTCGTGAGTCAGGGAGGATCACTAAAAAAATTCCTCATGGCAGTCCACCCTAGTCCAACTTTTCCAGCAATTCTGGGGTGGGACAGGTCTGAAAATAAATGCGGTAAACTATTAACTACTCCCGATAAAAACTTGTTATAGATGGGGATAACTCGTCTCAAGCTGTCTCCACACCGTGTACACGCCGTGTACACAGCCGGAGAAGAGAGATATGGAAGCTCACAAGGAGAATGGGGAGATTCCTGGTCCACCACAGGCGAGTACATCATCCACCTGCGCCTTGATAAGTCGGGAGGAATCCCCACCCCTTGAGGTCAGACTGGACCCCCTCTCCGACATACACTTTCAATTTAGAAAAAAACAGGCTTCTTTTAAAAGGGAACAGTGGAATGATGACTCCCTAAAATTTGCAAAAAATGCAGTAGTCCTTGTCAACGGCCAACGCACACACCAGCCCATGCCACAAGGACCTCACTTTGTAATAGAAAATGATCTATTATATCGGGTCGCGGAACATGGGGCGGAGGTCTGGAAACTGTTGCATCGGCAGGTTTATGAATTAGCACACACCCACCTCCTTGGAGGCTATTTAGGTGCTGAAAAAACTTTAGTGCGGATCAAGCTCAGATTTTATTGGCCAGGAATTAACGAGTAGGTTCACCGTTTTTGTGTTTTTTGTCTGGAATTTCAGTTACGGCAAAGCCCTATGAGGGACCGTGCTACTTTCATTTCCCTTCCCTTCCCTTAGTTGAAAGAATCAGGGTCGATATTGTAGAACCTTTAGAGCTCTCAGCCCGAGGACATAAATATATATTAGTCCTTGTGGATTATGCAACCCGATATCCAGAGGCTGTTCCTTTGTACTCAGCTACATCTAAAGCAATCGCACGGGAACTAGTAGGGAGTCTTTGCGCATCTCGGCATACCTAAAGAAGTCCTAACGGACCAAGGGACGCCTTTTACCTCGGAGACATTCAGGGAAACAGCCAAGTTACTGAAAATAAAGCACTTAAAGACTGCGGTGTATCATCCTCAAACCGACGGTCTAGTGGAGAGGTTTAATCAGACTCTCAAGCAGATGCTTCGCAAGGTGGTCAGCGGGGATGGGAGGAATTGGGATCAACTCCTCCCCTTCATTCTCTTTGCCTATCAGGAAGTCCCAGAAGCCTCAACGGGGTTCTCACCTTTTGAATTATTATACGGACGATAACCCTGAGGTATACTGGATATTTTGAAAGAAGGCTGGGAAGGAGAGGCTCTTCCCTCTACAAATATTTTGGAATATATCGCACAATTACGCAATAGATTTGGGAAAATCCGACCTATTCTAAAATGTCATATGGAAGGGGCACAAGCAGCACAAGCCCATTATTATGACCGTGGCATGACGCTTCGAGAATTCCATCCGGGGGATCGTGTCATGGTATTAGTTCCCACCTCCCATTCTAAATTACTCGCCCATTGGCAAGACCCTTATGAAATCAAGAAGAGAAAAGGATTGGTCGACTATTTGGTGAAACAACCCAATCGTAGACCAAGCAAATGGGTTTATCATGTGAACTTGCTGAAGCTGTGGAAGGAGAGGGAGTCCGATCCCTCCTCTGCTCAGACCTGCTCATTCTTTGCTCACATAGACACCCTTAATTTCAGCGAGGAATTAACATATAGACAAAGACAGGAGCTGGAATCAGCTATCCTGTCCATCTCTGAGGTGATGAGTGAAAAACCCAAGAGGATCTCTCTGACTGCGCACTACATAGTGACTGAACTGTGGTTATAGTCCGAGAGTGCCCCTATAGACTTCCTGAGGCAAAGAAAGCAGAAGTGGAGCTGGAAATCAAGTGGATGTTGGAACTATGAGTGATAGAGGAAAGTTATAGTCCCTGATCCAGTCCAATTGTCTTGGTTAGTAAGCCTGATGGCAGTTGAAGGATTTGCAATGACTTCCATCGGCTTAACCAGGTCTCCCTTTTTGATGCTTATCCCATGCCTTGTGTGGATGACCTCCTCGAGAGGCTTGGACAAGCAGAATTTTTGACCACACTTGACATGACAAAGGGGTACTGGCAGATTCCTTTGATGGACTCCGCGAAGGTCAAGACAGCATTTAGCACCCCTAGCAGACCCTGGCAGTATCATGTCTTTCCATTCGGGTTACACGGGGCTCCTGTATCTTTCCAGCATCTGATGGTCAAAGTGCTCTGACCCCATAATGCGTATATTGCTGCCTATCTGGATGACGTTGTCATTTATTCCAGCACATGGAAGGAACATACAGCAGGTTATTGCAGTATTGCGGGCACTAGGAGAAGCCGGGCTTCATATCAATCCCAAGAAATGTTTCTTTGGACTGAAAGAGGCAAAATATTTGGGCTGCCTGGTGGGTCGGGGTACTGTGAAACCACACTGTTCAAAAATAGATGCCATTTGAAAATGGTCCTGTTCGCAAACCAAGCGGCAAGTCCAAGCATTTCTCGGATTGGCCAGGTACTACCGCCGGTTTGTACCTAGGTTTTCAGAGAGAGCAGCGCCCTTGACTGATCTAACAAAGAAGAGGGCTCCTAATCATGTGGTATGGACTGACAAGGCGGATGCTACATTCTGTGACTTAAAACAGGCTCTTATTTCAGCATCAATATTAAAAGCTCCTAATATTTCTCTCCCTTTTATTCTCCAGACAGATGCTTCAGACATAGGCCTGGGGGCCATGCTGAGCCAAAGCGTCGATGGTGTTGAACACCCCGTCATGTACCTGAGCCGGAAACAGTTGGATCGGGAGTCCAGGTATGCAGAGGTGAAAAGGGAAGCCCTTGCGATTAAATGGGAGATTACACAGCTGAGGTACTACCTCTTGGGCTGGGAATTCACTCTGGTGACGGATCATGCTCCCTTACAGTGGGCGGCCCTTCACAAAGAGTCGAATTCATGGGTCACTAGGTGGTTTCTTGACCTCCAACCTTACAAGTTTTTGCTAATTCATCATAAGGGCTCTCACAATGCCAACGCTGATGCTCTCTCTCGTGCCCACGACCTCTCGGTGCAGGACGCCGGACCCAATGGGTCTGGGCTGAGGTGGGGGCCTTGACACACACGTGCAAGTAGGAGACAGCTAAAGGGTCTGAGTAATTGTAATAAAACATCCGACCAGGGGCGCCAGAGTGCACTGACTGTCTTTCTCAGTTCTCTGCAGACCTTTCTGCAAGGTTACAGTGCCTCAGAAGACATTATTTCCAGAGCTAGCCCCTTTGCTGATGTAACTTCCGAAGCCGGCCCCTTTGCTGACATCACTTCTGGTTCCGGCCCGTTTGATGACATCATTTCCTCTATGGGACTTTAAAGTCTATATCTTGGTCTATTGTGATCAGTTCTGTTTTGGACTCTGTTCTATGCACATCGTGCTTCATCAAACTTATCTTTTGCAGCTGGGAAAACAATATATGGGTGGCTGCCCCAAATCTTTATGATGTTTGTGTTGCATTTTTATCACAATAGATAGATAGATAGATAGATAGATAGATAGATAGATAGATAGATAGATAGATAGATAGACAGATGAATCTTTATTTGTCCACAGCTTGTTATTTCATCAAGTGAATATGACACAAATGATGGAGGTTTGTTTCTTACAAAGTCACATGGCTGAAGTCACCTCATATTATAACTGCAGGGTCAGAATGAGTCATTATTAGCTTGTTTATAACAGTAAATAATTTCTATTACTGAGTCCCACTTGACAGAGGGAGAAATATAAATATTAATAAGAATGATATAACTTATCTTACCGTGCAAATAACATCCACAAATTCTAAGAGCCAGAAGTCCAATGCCTCAAATCACATAGATGACCAGTCCCCATCTGTCTTTTTCCCACACTGCACTGATATCTGTCTGCTCAAATAAGTTGAAATCCATCCACCATTAAAAGAGTGTCAGGTATATCAGGTTTTCTATTTAATAGTTGTTGGATCAGGTATGATGTTAAACTGCATCTGGCGCAGCAAGAGGTCCTCCAACATGCAAGGAAATCATAGGGGTTGTTGGCAGGATTGGCACTCCAGCTACTGTAAAAAAAAAAACACAGCTCTGCTACAGTCGCCCATAGGAAGGCTGCTCGCATTATGAAGGGGATAGGGGAAAGCCCTCAGGAGTCAAAATCATAGGAGAGCCAATTAGGTCAGGCCTGTTGGGGATCAAAAGTGGTGTAGTGCCCAGGTGTCACCCGCTGCATGGCAGCACTGGGGTCTTCCAGGATCCTGAGCTGTTTTGTCATGTGGTGGGTGCGGTAATGCGCTGTACCTGTGCATGCTCCCCAACCTGACCTGATCTAGATCAGATGTAGCTTTTGCACAAGTGCCATATCTCTGGAATATAAACAGTTCACTACCTGGCTGAATTTTATGTCTTGCAGATTGTTCAGGGAGCTTGGGGACTAATCTCTTTGCAAATTGATAGTGCTAATGGAGTAACCTGTGAATTCCTTTAATTATCAGAAATAAATGTCAGGAGTCAAATGAAGACATTTATCACATTTGCTGTGTACCTTTAAAAGACTCCAATAGTGTTCCTTTAACTTCAAGAATTAAGTGTTTTAAAACAACTTTTTCTGAATGTTATTTGAACTCTGAACTTGATATGCTATCTGGTGGAACGAGCTACCCCATTCAGTTTGAACTTCTGACTCCTTCACATGGTAAGAAAGGTTTCAAGACTCTCTTGTTCTGTGAATATCTTTCTAATTGATAATGGTTTTGATGCTAAGTTAGTATTAGCTAAGAAAAGAGAAATTAGTCTTGTGTCCTGCTGTTTTGTTTAGTGCTGTTTACCTCGTGATGGTCAATCTTGTAACCTTGTCCAGTAATACTTCATTCAAAACAACCCAACCCAGACTGATGTTACTCAGTTATGCTGACCTCTTTTGAAAGTCACTTTAGATAAAAAAAAAACTTCTGCTAATTGAATAAATGTAAATGTAAAAAGAAAGGAAGTCTGTAAGATTTCTTTCTGAAAGTGGTTCACTTATGTAATAAGTTTTGACCCAGCAGCAAAAAAATTCAGTAAACACAACTCTGTATTGAGATCAATAAAATTCCCTGATGAATGATGTATTTTAAAGGGAAAGGAGAGTGAGGTATAGGAAAAGTTTTAATGTGTCACTGCTGAAATAAAGAAAGAAGAAAGATTCACGGATCTTGACTTTGCTGACGATGCTGTGATCTTCGCGGAGTCAATGGAGGCTCTGATCGGGGTGCTTGAGAGAGTGAGCAAGGAGTCTGAGTGTCTGGGCTTGCGAGTGTCCTGGATAAAAACCAAGATCCAGGCCTTTAATGTCCTCTTTGGCACAACTATCAGCAGTGTGTCTGTTTGTGGAGATAGTGTTGACCTTGTTGAGAGGTTTACTTACCTTGGTAGTGACATTCATGTCTCTGGTGACTCTTCCTATGAAGTCAGCAGAATGATTGGGAGAGCATAGGAGGTCATGTGGTCGCTGGAAAGGGATGTGTGACGATCCCGATATCTATGCAAAAGGACAAAGGTCCAAATCTTTAGAGTCCTGGTGCTTCCTGTCTTGCTATACGGTTACAGTTACCTGAGATGAAGACTGGACTCCTTTGGTACTGTGTCTCTCCGGAAAATCCTTGGGTACCGTTGGTTTGACTTTGTGTCAAATGGGCAGTTGCTCTTGGTGTCCTGAATAAGGCACATTACCTACATTGTGAGGGAGCGTCAGTTACGGTACTACGGCCATGTGGCGCATTTACCCGAGGGTGATCTGGCTCATAAGATCCTCATTGTTGGGAACACGAGTGGCTGGACCAGGCTAAGGGATTACCCACGTAACACCTGGCTGCGTCAGATAGAGGGTTATTTCCGAAGGGTGGGACTGGACCACGTGTCTGCCTGGGAGGTTCCAAACCGGGATCCTGAGTTGTTTCGCCGTGTAGTGGGTGTGCCAACGCACTGTACCAGCGCATGCTCCCCATCTTGACTTGACTTGCTGAAATACAGAAAAAGCTATACGTAAAAATATTGATTGTCATTTTCCATGTGGGCTAATTTTTAATGTTATAAGCAACAATCAACATCTGTCTTAGGTCAGATCAATCGATGATGTGACCAGTTCAATAAAAGCATGAGAGCTGTACAAAAAAAAGGTTTACATCATAATGCAAAGCAAATGCAAGAGAACATTAAATTGTTCAGACCACTGTGGTATGATCAGATGCATGTTGCTTTTGTTCAAACAACTTAAGACCTTGTGGACCACAATACAACAAGCACTCAATTGGACAGTTCAGTTTGTTCCTACTCTCTATAAATAGTAAGTAAAGGAGGAAGAAGAAGAAAAAGAAGAAGACGAATAAGAAAAAGAAGAAGAGGAAGAAGCCAAATAGCAGCAGCAAACGATAAAAGAGTAGACATAAGGCAGGAGACAAAGTCCTGATTGTCCAGCTGCCTTGGTGCCTTATTTTAAGCTATCAACATAAAGGGTGTAAAGGTTATACATTTGAGAGCAACATTAACCTTGACATAAGCCCCTACGCCACCATGTGCTAAGTAAATGTGGGTGAGTTTCTTCCTGACGTTTTACTACAATATAACAGATTGAAGAACCCTTTGTAATGTCTACATTAATAAAATACAAATTTGAAGAAGAAAAAAGACAGAACTACTTAACAGAAGCAATAAAAATAAAAGTGCAGAATGATTTACTTTCATCTTGACTGCAAATTCCTTTCAAGCTTTGCTCCCTTGAGGTTAAAAATCATTAAGAACCATAAATTAAATATAATGAGAGTTAATGTGAAGTTTGATACAAAAACCTTAAACATGCTTGGGTCGAGAGGTTGGGAGTAGATGCACTGCCATTGGTCCTCATTTTGCATTTCAAAAGTGTCAAAGATTGTAATGTAAATCTTTCAAGTTCAGTTTTCAAAAAGAGAAAATCACAGCAAGTGGTGTCTGCCGTGTCAGCAGGAGACGTCTAGCGAGGTGAGCTTTGGCAACCTTACCCATCCCAGCTTTCAGCGTCTGGGAGAAAAGTGTGTCCTTCTGGGAGTGTTAGAGTCACTGTTAGTCAAGGCTAGTGCAAAAAGAACATAATTGCAGAATTTCTGTCAATACAAAATATTGTCAGGCTACACTAACCACTTTTTGAGCATTTTAATTATGTTATTGTGTAATAGAAAGAATTGTTAGGAAATACAACTCGCTTTAGGGAAATTAAAAGAACTGGCTTCATCCAGTCTTATTTTATATATGTAAAGTATCTTATTCATATATAATGCATATTTGTAGCTGGAAATCCACAAAGGGAGAAAATAAGTCATCCATCCATCCATCCATCCATCCATTTCTAACCTGCTGAATCCGAACACAGGATCACGGGGGTCTGCTGGAGCCAATCCCAGCCAACACAGGGCACAAGGCAGGAACCAATCCCGGGCAGGGTGCCAACCCACCACAGGAAAATAAGTCATATATCTCAAAATAGTTTTTTATTCTTAAGCTTGGGCGGCATGGTGGCGCAGTGGGTAGCACTGCTGCCTCGCAGTTAGGAGACCCGAGTTCACTTCCCGGGTCCTCCCTGCGTGGAGCTTGGATGTTCTCCCTGTGCCTGCGTGGGTTTCTTCCGGGTACCCCGGTTTCTCCCACAGTCCAAAGACATGCAGGTTAGGTGCATTGGAGATTCTAAGTTGTCCCTAATGTGTGCCTGGTGTGTGTGTGTGCGCCCTGGCATCCTGCCCAGGGCTTGTTTCCTGCCTTGTGCCCTGTCTTGGTTGGGATTGGCTCCAGATGACCCCCGTGACCCTGTAGTTAGGATATAGCAGGTTGGATAATGGATTATCAGAGGAAAATGATTAGACTTACAGGATTCCAGGGCAATATATAGCAACCCTGCATATGCTGGGTTCATGTCCAAATGTGTGTTAATAGCATTTTTGTTGGATTGCCACGTTTCAACCAGTTCTCTGGCACTTTTAGTATTAGACTTGAATTTTACCCCATCCTGATTGCAGGTGTTTATCATATGGAATTTTAGACAGAAAAAATATTACACTTTGCTAGCAATCAGCCGTCATTGCATAAGCATGGCTGTGTTAAGACTATGTTCAGAAGAGTTCACACCCATTGTAATACCAAGGAGACTAAAAAGAAAGGTGCTGTCATTTCCAACTGTTTACATCAAATGGCTACCCAGAGTCATTCATCAGACAATGCTTACATAGGAGACGCCATAGACTCCAGCAAACAATTGACTCCAACCTGATCCACATCCCACCTGGTGCACACTCCCCTATCATCATGGGGTGTCAGAAGGTACAGCATGCATCCTATCCAGAGCAGGCATCCAAATAGCACTGAAGTCTACAAACACGCTGGGCACAGTCCTTTTTAATACTAAAGGCAAGAAATCAGCAGCAGAGACATGGAAGGAAGTTTATAGCATACCATGTGAATCATGCAAAGCTGTATACGTGGGACAAACATCAAAAACACTCGCCACACGTACACAGGAACATCACAATGCAGTCAGAAGAAAGGACTCATGGTTTCTGATTTAAATACATACAAGTTCGGCAGGACACACATTTAAATGGGACTCAGTGAAACTAAGATTCAAAGCTAATACTAAAAGTGCCAGAGAACTGAGTGAAACGTGGCTATCCAATGAAAACACCATTAGCAGACATTGGGACATGAACCCAGCATATGCAGGCTGGAAAAGAAGACTAATACATAGGATTATGACGAACACCCTCCGAACCCCACCTCAACAGTTACCGCCAAACCACCCACCACACATCCACCTACCCTTCCCTCCCCTCATTTGCTATATATTGCCTTGGATTCCTAGAAGTCTAATCATTTTCCTCTGATGATGATTCCTGATAGGAGTCAAATGCTTAGAAATAAAAAACCATTTCAAGATACGTGATTCATTTTCTCTCTTTGTGGATTTCCAGCTACAAATATGCAAACTGTATCACAGATCTTCACTTCCATACTGTATATTATAAAATGAGATGGTAAAGGGTTGGGCACCAGTCAGTACCCCACTTAATAAGTATGTAAAAAAAGAAAAGAACAAGTCCATTAGACAAAAAGGACTTGCAGACTTGTCATCCAGTGCATCCTCTTTTTCCATCTCTTGGAACTCCATGATCTCTCTTATTGGCTGCTTTTTCTCTTTAAATATCTCATTCGGTGGAAGGGGCAGGATGTTCTGAGTCAACGAGGAGTTACGTCAGTGGGATTCGTCATCCAAAGTGTGATTGAAATGGAAGAGGCAATTACTGACTATGTTTCCCCAGATGCCAGTTTGTGAGTCCTTACTTCCAAATTGTTGCTTAGATATTCCCGACTCATGTGTGTGACAATATAAATTTATATTTACAAATGTGAACTCCAGCCCCAGAAGACAACTCCTTAATTGTGTCACTCATCATTTAACATTTAGGCAATCCTTCTCCATGTCCTCATGCCACAGCTGTCTATCCAGCAGTTTCCAGCTCATGCGTTACCAGCTGCTGCTCCCCATCAATGATCTGCTCCCAGAGCTCCCAAACTGCTCTCAGAAGTACAATTCTGTAAAATATAAGAGGTAGAAAACTGAGACTGCCTCCACACTGACAGATAAATCAGAAAAAAGCCACTTGTATTTTACAAGTTTTCTATCCACTAGTGTTTCAGATCATTTCCTAAGTTTGTCACATGCCAAAACACGTAAACCTTTACTGCATCTAAATACTGTAGTTTATCAGCCAACAATGAACTGGACAAGTGATGTGCACAGTTGTATTTTAAAGGTTACAGATGTGTATAAGTTAGGCAAAGTCATGGAAAATATTTGGTTGTCTAGCCAAAACAAATACAACAAATTATTTAAATGTTTCAAGGCTTACGATCTGTTGGTTGATGTAGTGATGTTAGGAAACAACTGTCACCACAGAAAACATGAGAGGAAATATCACCAGAAAACTGAACGCCTGGTCAGGTTCATACATCAGCCTTAGACCCTTCCACACTACCATGCAAGGCATGGCATTTTAAAATGTATTCATTTTAATCAACATTTTAAGAAAAAATATATATTTTTGGTGATTTAAATGAAAAGTTCAATGTTCAGGGAAGGCAAAAATGAACAAAAAATGTTGCATGTTCAGATTTATCTATCTTGGAATGGAGTAGACCTGACAGTGCATGTGCTGCCATTAGAGCCTGTTTAAATTCATGGAATGTGCTTTTGGTTGTAGCAGATGGTGCACTTTCATATTAAATCTGTTATAGGCTCAGTCGATTGGACAATTGAAGTACAGATGTGACTGTATCTTGGTGCTGGTCAACCAGCTCTAGCAGTTCCTTAAAGTCTTTATAGCTGTGTTGCTTGACTGGCCTGTGTAGATACAAGTAGCTGGGCCGAGTACTCATCCCGTACTCAACTGCCACCAGCTTGAGTATTTGCTTACACAACAGACTTCAGCAGCATGCCTCATTTTAATATGCAGCTCTAACAAATGGCTGAATGCTACTGGCATGCAATTACAAATCAATTGCATTGGTCATTCCGCCACTCTTTTATGTTTAGCAGATTTTTAACACAACCTAATATGAAAAGGCTCATAATCCTCTCGTAACTTGTATGTCTCTCAAGACAGTTTGTTAGAATATTTTTACAATGTCTCATGAGTGCTTGAAATTGTGTGTTCTTCCTATATGCTTTGACCAAGAAATACAAATGGAAGACTTTATTCCAGAGGAGTTGTGACAGATGCATTCATTGTGGAGGTGGGATTAGATCAGGGATCGGCTCTGAGCTCATTCTTATTTGCAAGGTGATGGACAGGTTGACAGGCCAGATTAGACAGGAGTCCCCATGGACTATGACGTTTGCTGATGACATTGTGATCTGTAGCAAGAGTAGGGAGCAGGTGGAGGAGACCCTGGAGAGGTTGAGATGCTCTGGAGAGGAGAGGAGGAGAGGAGAGGAATGAAGGTCAGTAGGAACAAGACAGAATACATGTGTGTGAATGAGAGGGAGGTCAGTGGAATGGCGAGGATGCAGGGAGTAGAGTTGGCGAAGGTGGATGAGTTTAAATACAGAGTACAGAGTAATAGGGATTGTGGAAGAGAGGTGAAAAAAAGAGTGCAGGCAGGGTAGAATGGGTGGAGAGAGCGCCAGGAGTAATGTGTGACAGATGCATATCAGCAAGAGTGAAAGGGAAGGTCTACAGAACGATAGTGAGACCAGCTTTGTTATATGGGTTGGAGATGGTGGCAGAGTTAAATATACTAAGATTTGCACTGGGTGTGACGAGGATGGATAGGATTAGAAATGAGTACATTAGAGGGTCAGCTCAGGTAGATCGGTTGGAAGACAAAGTCAGAGAGGCGAGATTGCATTGGTTTGGACATGTGCAGAGGAGCGATGCTGAGAATATTGGGAGAAGGATATTAAGGATAGACTGCCAGGGAAGAGGAAAAGAGGAAGGCTTAAGAGAAGGTTTATGGATGTGTTGAGAGAGGACATGCAGGTGATGGGTGTAACAGAACAAGATGCAGAGGACAGAAAGATATGGAAGAAGATGATCCACTGTGGCAACCACTAATGGGAGCAACCAAAAGAAGAAGAAGTTGTACTTGAAACCCAACAGTCAACTAGATTAAGTCAACTGTACACAAATTGTGAATAGTATGAAGATAGCAATTCAGTTTGTTGCCACTTCTTGTATAGTAGAATCCTTATCTGTGTCCCGATTCACTGAGGCGAACCTGTAAGGATAATACACTACTTGTCTTAAAACTCATAAATGCTTTGAATGAACCATCTCATTTTAAAGATTTGTGCTGTGGTAGGCTATGGACCCGTCTTCTCTGGCTCAGAGGCGAGCACTTGGCAGCGTGAGATAAATGGAGCGCTCTGCCCATCAGCTGCACAGAGCCTGTCTCTGACCACTGTGAGTGGTACACTTCCCTGGTGACATCAGCTGATCTCTCTCTCTTTGTGTCATCTCTCACCTTCTCAACACTGCATTGCCACCACAGGGGCCATCCATTGTGGCGGACAGCCGGGACCCATGCCCGGCCGGGATGCCCCTTTGACACTGGGACCGGGGGAGCAGCCATGGGATGCACACTACGTCCCCCGGAATGCATGGTGGCAGACCTCCTGGGTTACATCAGGGCCACAGGTGTGGGACTTCAGGGCTCAGCCCTGTTAGGCTCTGTGGCCACCACCAGGAGAATCTGCACAGCTTTACGAGCCCATGTGGGCTGGAATGCAGCCACACCCGGAAGTGCAACCTGAATTAGGTTAATTATCACCTGAAGCACTTCTTGGTGGGTTATAAGAAGAGCCTGCAGCCACTACTCATGGTGCCTGAGTCGGGAGAAGGACAAAACTGCCTGGGAGGAGAGGAGGAAGAAGAGAGTGATTTTTGTGGGTTTTTTCTTTTAGTGTGTGTTTTGGGGACTGTGTAGGACCTGTGGGACAAGGGGAAGATGTGCCCCACGGCTGAAGAAAAATAAATCTTTTGTTTCATTTTTACGTGCCTCTGTTGTCAGTCTGTGTCAGGTTGATGCCTATATAGCACCTTTGCCACATTTAATCCGAGTTTTCACCTATGTGAGGTAGCATCAGTCCACCTTACCTTAGATAATCAGGGATTTGCTGACATTGGTAAAGGCATTCCTTGTTAGCCACCATTTCAGTGTATGATTTCCCACTATAGCAACACTATGTTTTTGATACTAATCCTCTTTGTCCAGGCCCCAACTGTCCTGCATGATGATCGTCATTCTGTCTTCCTACACTTTGACTGGCTTTGTTTGCGCACATGTTCTTTTTTCTGGTATAAAATACCATACGACTGGAAGAGTAAACAGTGATCAATATTATCCTTTTCTCATCCAACTCCATCCAAGTCTAGATAGATAGATAGATAGATAGATAGATAGATAGATAGATAGATAGATAGATAGATAGATACTTTATTAATCTCAAGGGGAAATTCACATATCTACTGATATTCACATCTATAAATTCACAAGTCTGCTGATGTTCCTTCCTAAATTTTGATGTCATTACCAGCTAAACATATATATTGTGTTTTATTTGTAAAGGTAATATTTAGTGGGATCTTGCTTTATTATTGAGCAGCCCACATTTCCTTTTTAACAACTAGAGATGCAACCCCCATTACAAAAAGCTGAGACCCACTGGACTTTAGCAAGCTGAACTTCATCCTACACAACATAATGCCTTGGGTTTGCACTGCTGCTCAGCCAGCCTGGAGCCTAACAGAAGTTGTTATGTATCAAACATGCACTTACAAGCTGGCAGAAAACCCAAACCAGCAATGAATATATTATAATGCAACAGAACATCAATAAATAAAAAAATATATATATATAAAAAAGGCATACAAATTCAAGAGTGATTCTTCAATCACTTTGCTTAATACAACATGCAACCAAAAAGGGTACTAAAATAACAACTTTAATTCACCATCGGCTTTCACTGTAAATTAAATAAATCTTCACCAAGGCAAGGGTTGCTAGGCCCTGCAAAATTCCAGCTCCAAGGAAAGTTCAAAACCTGCTTAATGGTGCAAGGAACCATCCCAATAAATAATGTGTTTTTCCTTTAAACCATAATACAAAATGTAACACTGAAGAGTGCACAATGTTACATGTACATTATATAATATCGAAGATATCCACCTTTGTACTGCTAGTGCAATGTCATACGTATGTGACATAGAACAGTAGGGGTAGAGGGATTTTGGTTCCCCTTGGTGTTCTAAGTGCAATGTCATATGTACTGTATAAAACGTAAAAGAGGGTGTTGTTTCAAGTGTTTTTCTAGTGCAATGTTATATGTATATATTATTGAAGAGCATGGTGTGTTTCTAGCATAGTGGGGGCTCAGGGTTAGGGTGCTGTTGAAGAATAGCCTAAAATACTGCATTGTTTTTTGAAAGAAGCCCAGACAGGCGCAACCTTTGCTAACAACACAGAATAACAAAATTAGGGGTCCCTTTCTAACTCTTGCGGTGGCGGGTCCACTTTCCACAAATTCGGCTCTCACCAAGCGCCTTGCTACCACCATTTACACATTCTACAGTTCATGTCACTTGCCTCTTATCATCTTCCAACTCCAAATCACGTTCCACTAATCACAATACTTGATATAAAGCAACAGAATAATCAAACAAACATGAAAATTCAACAGTACAGATACAGCACTACTTACAAAAACTCCTTAAACAACTCACAATGATCCACTGGCTTGGTCGCTGGCTCAAATCTCAAAGCAAGCAGGGGGCAAAGCTCCCTAGTCTTTCATTATTAAGCTTATAGTATTAATGTATTGAATTTGCAAACAGGTTTCATCCAGAACAGTTCATTTATTTATTTTTTTATTCCAGTTTATTTTTCTATGGCAGTCTCCACTGGTTTGGTCGAGGCACACGTGATGTCGTACCAACAGACACAAGGCAGTAACAAATTCTGGACAGGAGGCTAACGTGTCACAGAGTCAATTTACAGTCATCCTTTAGCCTATCAGACTTGGCTTTGAATGTGGGAGAAACTGGAGACTCTGTTTCTGTTGTGAACACATGGAAATCATGGAAACCACACAGTCACTGGGATGAGATGGGATCGGATTGAAAAGTGTATTTCAGGAATTGTAAGGTAATAGTGCTAATCACTGTATTGATCTAATAAAATTGTAATTATATATTGGTTGACAATCTATGTATAAATTAATTTATAAATCTAATTCACTTTCAAAAGTTAGAAGAAGATTTTATCAACAGAAATCAGCAAAGTAATGCCAGTCCATTTAAAGGTGCACCTAGATGTGTTCTTATACACAAGAGTTCTAGAAATGCCCGTTATTATGAATATGTATTATGTCTTAAAAAATGAAAAGTGGATACTGATTAGAGAAGTGACATAATAGTGCTTTGGAGGCCAAGGTTCAATTCCAGCCCACTGCCTGTGAAGAATTAACACGTACTTGCTGTGTGTCCATGTGGGTTTTGCTCATTCCACATTTCACAGATATCCACATTAGAATAATTAGCACGTCTCCAACAGCCAAGTGTGGGTTTGTGCATGACAGCGCCCTGCAATGTACTGTCATTCTGTTCTGGGTTTTTTCCTGCTTTGTGGTTAATGATGCTAAGTTAGGTCTTGGTTAAAAAAATAAAAAAATAAGTCAAAAAATGTAATTTTTACTTAATTAATATAATGTAGCAGCTATGTCTCTAACTACTCATCACGGAGAGAATGACTTAGTCTCATGCCCAGCCAGCCTTTCTGTTTGCAGATCATGACCATTAACTATCTATACAGCTTTTCTTAAGATATCTGCCATTTTTTGTTAAATTCTAGCTCTCCATCTTTGCTTTCTTGTCGACAAGTGAGTGACAGTAGGTTTATTCTGTCACAGTACTGGCCAACTAATCCATGCAGGCAGCATTTTACACAATAGGCTAGAAATCCTGTAACTTGTCATGTTTCTCATTACAGAAAACAAGTGCCACCTCTGTTCACGTCACAGCAAGCATATCAGCAGACAAAGGTGCTGTACAGTTCCTTATCTCCACTTAAGCTGCCAATCAAAAAATGAACAAACTGAGGAAAAAAGAAATTGCCGGGAGCCATTTTAAGTCGCATAATCTTTGTTGATTGTGTATTTGTGGAAAAAGAGTGTTAACTTTGGAGGTGTTCACAAAAATCAGACAACAAGAAATAAAATTGTGACAGAGCATTGTAAACGGTTATTAAATTATACAATATGTCATTTTTGGCAGTAGCCTTTCATAAGCTGACTTCAAATTCTCTATATACAAAATTTTCTTTCTGTCATTTTTTTCTTTGTATTTTATCACAGATTTGATTTTTCTCTTGAGCTGACTGCTCCCTCCAGTGACAAAACAAAAAATTGCTCTGTAATTTCTACACAAAACTCATTACTAGAAGTATTGGGTGTTTTATAGTGACTGAGTGATGGGATGAATTAACATATCTTTAACACACTTATGTATAGTTTATTAACGTTTTATTGCAATATGAATATCATGTTACCTAAATATATTAAAGGTAGGTGAAAATTCTGAAATGAAGTTAAAAAATAGCAAATATTCCTTTTTTAATATTATTACTGTTAGTAGTAGTATGACAAAAATATATAAATATAACACAACATCATGACACTGGCAGAAATTCTCAGATGACTGTACTAATGGGGTACATTGATAAGGGGGATGAGACAGAGTATAGGAGTCAGCTGGAGACATTTGTTTCTTGGTGCAACTTGTCACCCGCTAAACATCAGCAAAACCAAGGAACTGCTTGTTGACTTTCACCACACAAAAGAGCCTTTATGTCCAGTCACTTTTCAATGAGTGCATGTAGTGCCAGTGGTCTGCTGCTATATGCACATGGGGGTCCACATTAATGACAGGTTGGACTGGTCTCAAAACACAGAGGCACTATATAAGGAAGGACAAAGTAGGCAGCTTTTCCTTTTTTTTAAAGGAGACTGCATTTTCCTAACATGGGTAGTGACATCCTTTACGTAGTGTAGAATTCTGCAATGGCCATGGCGATTGTTCCGACTCAGTCAGGAGAGACCTACCAAATCAAAAAGTTAATTACAAAAGCAGGCTCAGTTATGGAACGCATTCTGTACGTAGTAGCAGAGGACAGAATGAAAATAAAACTGATGGCCATTATGAGCAATGCTGCACATCCTCTCTGTGACTCAAGCAATGAGAACTTTTAGTAAACAAATTACTGAGCAGAAGTGTGCCATGAAAAACTACTGGGGCTCATTCATACCTACATACCTAATGCTTCACTGACACTGTTCCCTTATCTTTACGTAAAGTTTTGTGTGCATTTGAGGAGCGGTATTCCTTAAGCTTCTGTAAAAAGCAAAATTTCCACCTTGGGAGAAATAAAATTCTATCTATCTATTGTCACACATGGACCAAGTGGAGGTAATTACCCACCAGGCCAGGGGGTGGCAGGGTGCATTAAACCTTATTCTGTTATCTCTGCAGGCCAAATATGGGAAAACCTGCCTGATTTATCAACAACATCACTTCAGGTTCCAGCACCAAGAAAGATGTCTCTTCAAGTTCTGGCACCAAGAAGGGCGTCACTTCCCGTTCCAGCGCCAGGAAAGATGTCACCTCCGGTTTCCAGCCTCAGATGACATCACTTCTGGCCTCACCCTTTAAAACTGCCATCTTCTCTATTACCAGTTCAATTCAGTCTAGAGCTCAATCTATGTACATCAGTGCTTACTTAAAAAACATTTTGGAGCTAGAGACAATATACAGGTGGCTGCCCCAAACCTTTCCAGTGTATTGAGACTCTATCTATCTATCTATCTATCTATCTATCTATCTATCTATCTATCTATCTATCTATCTATCTATCAGGATATGACAGCATTAATATACTTTTGAGAAGAGCTAGACAGCTAGATGTTTTGCTTTTGCTTTTTTTAAGCAATATAGACTCTAACTTAATTAATATCTGTTAACCCTATTATAGTGTTTTAATTTAGTTTTATGTGCTGACAACGTTTAATGGTCTTAGTGTCTGACAATCTACCAACGGTCTTTCAAATTTAAGAATGTGCTGCACATCAGCTTCACAGAGTTTATTTTTATATTGAACACTGTTGTTTTTATTTTCTTCAAGTGTAAATTCATAGTTGTACTTTTGCTTTAGCACTGTTTTCTTTTCAGCAAGTTTGTTCTTTATCTTATCTTTCCTAACATAAAAATTAGGTTGTTGCAGATTTTGGATATGTACATTTTTTTTCTTTCCATTTTGTAAGCACAGTGCATTGCCTTGATGAGAAGAATCATTTATGTGCCTTTTGTGAATCTTGAGAATATTTAACTGCACCACATATGAACAAAACCACTCCAAAGCTGGATTTCTGCCTAATCATTGAAATGGTCAGGATACACTTTATAACCTTGGAATGTCTAGAATTGCATTTGTAATAATACTATGTATTATGCCTGGTTTATATTACTCAAGTTATTATTACTATTCTGTTTTCAGCATTAACAGGAATATTTTGTGAAAATTATAGAAAAACCCAAAGTGGCAGTCATTTGTGTGGTTTATGTATATTATAAGAATATACAGTATGTATGTCCTTATAGTAATTCTCAGCAACCCGGAGAGTTAACTTGCTCAAACAAAGGATTTAAAAGAAATTGTTTCTAAGTTCACGAAGATGAGGTCAAGAACAAAACAGTGATTTGTATTTTTATAATTCTAAAGATCTTTAATTAAGAATATTATTAGTAATATTTACTAAAAAAAACTAACATTTTTTTTTTCCAAAATATAGGATGCAGCGAGATTATTTAAGGCTTAGTAAACCATAAGCAGTATTTTAAAGTCAATTCTAAATGGCACAGGTAACCAATGTAGTGACATCAGAACTGGAAAGATGTGCTCTGATTTTCTTTTCCTAGTTAAGATTCTGGTAGCTGTATTCTGAACTAGCTGCAATCGATTGATGTCTTTTTTGGTAGTCCTGAGAGGAGTGTGTTACAGTGATCTAGTCGAATAAAAACTTACAAGTTACAAGGGATCTAACTTCTTCTATTTTCCTTATATGAAAAAAATGCTGTCCAAGTAATCTGACTAATATGTGATTTAAAACTTTGGTCAGAGTCAATAATTACCCCAAAGTTTTTTTTACCTCCATCTTGACTTTTAAGCCTAATGTATCAAGTTTATTTTTAATACCCTCATTATATCCATTTTTGCCATCAACCAAGATTTCTGTTTTCTCCTTATTTAGTTTGAGAAAATTACTACCCATCCACTCAGAAACACAAGACAGACATTGGGTCAGTGAACCAAGAGAATTGGGGTCATCAGGCCCTATTGATAAATACAGTTGTGCATCACTGACTATAATGCAAAGTGCTTCATTTGCATATTCAATCTACTATATACTATGGCTATAAAATGACACTAGGGCTATCATATATAGAGCTAATATGTTGTTATTTTATTTTGAGAAAATAACATTACATACAATCGAGCCAACCTTAACAAACCTGAATTCAACCACTGCCTGAGAGAAAGAGAGGAGGCAACAACAAATCCTTAATAACAACAAAAAGGGAGAATATCCTTTGCTCTGATATAAAATTTTGTTTTAAAGTTTTAATAATTAGATCCTGCCATTTTTTTAAAATTCTGAACAGATCCTCTAAGTAAGAATTACATGTTTTCCCATTTCAGATAGTATAGATTATCAGTTACACACCAACTTGTAACTGGTGGGCTGGGATTCTTCCAGCTGACCAGGATAAATCTACATGCTAATAATGTGGTGTAGGCAATTACACTCAAGTTGTCTTTCTCCACTTCAATCCCATCCAGGAGTCCACTAAAAACATCTGTTAATGGATTAGGAGTGATTGTAACACCAAGGCTGTCTGATAGACATTCAAAGAGTTTTGTCCAGAATGATGTTAATTTTGTGCACGCCTAGAACATGTGACCCAGTGAAGCAGAAGCTCGATTGCAATGTTCACAGGTAGGATCTTGCCCTAGATACATTGTGGACAATTTTAAATGAGTTAAATGTGCTCAATAAAAGATTATAGGTTGAATGATTGAATTCTTTGCACATATCAAGCTAATGTATATTATATGCATGGCTGCCTTACACTCCTTTTCAGAGATGTTAAGTGTGAGATCCTTTCCCCACCATACCCTGGGATCTTTGAAAGGAAGGGACTTTAAAACATGTTTCTATATTATTGAGATGTTGTCTGAGTCACTAGACTTCAAGAACAATCAACATTTCTTCTGGAGTAGAATTGGGTAGGAGGTGAAGGTTAGGTAAGTTAATTTTAGCCAAGTTTCTGATTTGAAAGTAGTGGGAAAGTTGTGTTGATGGGAAGTGCTAAAGTGTTATTAATGTCCTGCTTTCATTGCTAGAAAGTTCTTCCGTTATTAAAGGTCTTTCTTTCTCTTATGAAACAAAGGGTGACACATATTTCTTCCACATCTGTGATTGCATCCTAATTGGCTGCTATTGACACATGTTACTGTTGCCACTGTTGAAAATGTAGCAAAAACTTTAATAGAATTATATTAAGTACATCCGGGCCAAGTAGGCCACTGTCCCTTCCTTCCCCAGCAGATATTAAATACAATACAATTTAGCATGTCCCAGGTCCTCCATGATGGAGTTGACATGTTCTCACCATATCTGTGTGGGTTTCCTCCAGGCACTCTGGTTTTCTCCCACTGTGCAAAGACATACAAGTTTGGGGCGTATGTGTGTGTGCGTGCGTGTGTGTGTGCGTGTTCGACCTATAGCAGACTGGCACCCTGTCCAGGGTTTGTTCCTGCCTTGTGTCCTATGCTAGCTGGGATAGGCTCCAGCCCAAACACAACACCTGCAACCCTGGTCTGGATTGAGCAGGTTAGAAAATGGCATGACAACTTGGCATTTCCCCTATAATGAATGCAATATTTTTTTCCCTCATGAAACATTGAAACATGAGATTAAAAATTTGTCTCGGCCACCACTAAAAATGACAACTGGGTAAGTCACACATAAAAAATATTCTTTTTGAGTGGAGGTTTCCTTTACATCAGTTGCTAGTGGACTTCTTCAGGAATGCTTGTAATCACTCTGGACTGAGTAACCATGTCATGCTATCTCTTTCCATTGTTTTTGTGGAAGCACCATATAGGAAATTTGTGTTTTTTTCTTTTTATTTAAGTATTAATTTCATTTTCCAGAAGGGTGAATTATTTTTTCCTCCCTTTTCATAATGGATAAAGGTTCTTAGCAATTAGGTTTAAATCAAGTTTACTAAATTACTCTTGTTTAAATAAAGACAATAAAAAGATTAATTGATAAAGGGAAAAACTATACAAATAGAGTAATTATGACAAATCATAAAAGTTGGAACAAAAGAGAGATGAAAAAGACAAACATATAACAGTGAATCATTTTTGACAATTTTATTTTTTTTATTGGATTCATGGTTTTCTAGAAAAAACACATCTTCATTTTTGGCCTTTAGATGTCTTATTATCTTGATTAGTTGCTGTTAGCAGAGGGGTAAAATATCTTAGTTACTTAGGTTAATGGTACCAGATGAATTAAGACCTTAGTTATCATCTTAAATATAACTGTTAAGTGTTTTGTCTACTCTGAAATGCAGATTTTATACTTTTTTGGGGAAAAACGCACTGGTGTCTTTCTGCTAAAACTAGATCTGCAGGCATATCTCAACTCTGTTGTTTTTGCAGAGAAGATCTTACTTTCCATTGAATGTCTTGGAAAAAATGTGTTTCTTCCACCATATCTTGCTGAGTGCTGGCTGTCCTGTTTTATTAACCTAGCTGTGCTTTTCTGATTGGCGACTATAATCTCTTTTGGTTTTGTTTCTGGACGTTGCCTGTGACTTACTAAACAACAGTTTTCCAGTCCTGTTAGATTGACCAAGCTGTCTTATGTCAAGCCACCTCTCCTCCTCTTGTTAATCTGCCCATCAGCAAAGCATCAGTTCAGGTCACCAGTTGTACAGCAACTGCCTCATTCTTGTTTGTCTGGGAAGCTTACCTGCCTACAGAAAAGTGTCAGCTGCCTTATATATGTCCTGTCTTTACAGACCACCAATTTAGTGCAGCATTGATGGTCTTGTTTTTCCCTAGCCTGTCTTTCTGCTGAAAGGAAATAAATGTGGTGTGTTTCTCTGCACTGCCAGCATTTGGAAGCTTTGGTTCTAACCTTGCCACATTAATTGACATAGAGTTTCATCTCCTTTCAGTTTAAGACATTCTCACAATGATGACCACTTCTGATAATGACTGTTACTTGCCCTGAATGATAATTCTTCTTTGATAAATAATCTTTATTGTGTATGTGATGCCTATATTTATGGCTAGAGATGATTAGCAAAATTCGCCAAACCATTTTTTACAGAGAATATGCTGTGTTCGCTAGTGATCTTGTTCACCTGGAAATTCGCTATGTGGTTGGCTTAGGCAAACATTTTTTGCAAGCACCCCATGATGCTTTGTGAAGCCAGCATGACATCACAGAGCTGTAGCAGCCATGCACAGAACTTTCACTCATGTTTACTGTAAGATTGTCGCTGACGTGTACATCACTGTGTGGAAATCACACAAGAAAAAAACAGGTATTGTGTTTGACATCACTGCGCAATATTTTCCTCCATTTCAACTACACTCATGTCTTCAAGGGGGAACCTCACTCTTCCACGTGCAGTTGTTTCTGCCTTCCTCTTCCATACCTATCCCTCCGGCTTTTCAACTGCTATGTGTGACTCATCAGACACAAAGATTAAGAAACACTAATAGATTTGTATCCTGCATGAATTAAAATAAATAAAAAATGAATAAGCTTGAAGTATTTTCATTTGGGAGTTAAATTAGCTGACCCTAATGAGAATATTACAAGTACCATCACTGGGTATTTAACATTGATCCTTGTGCTGGCAGTGCAGCACCACGTGGCTAGTTATGCATACAAATTAACCATGTGCCCAGCTACATCCCAAAACCAGCCTTAATAAAACCCTTTCCCTTCCCCTTATGAGAAAACAAGGGAGATGCTGTGAAATAATAAAAACAAAAGATTTTTTACCGTTTACATGACATAAACCTTTGTTACTATTTGCAAGAAGTTTCCTTCTTCTTGATAAAAGTATCTGCACAAATAAATCAGACAAAAAAGCAGATACTCCCGCTGCACCCAGAACTGCATCACCACTTTGTGACACGGCCAATGTGTGCCACAAGAGTAAAACTCTACGAGCGCAACGATCTCTATTTAATTAACTTATTGCTAGCTTGTGGCCATTTCTTCCATCTGCGTCTTTTGATGTTTGAGGCACGGTTGTGCAGTATAGTACTACAATTAAAGCTCTACTGCTTTATAGCTCAGATCACATATTTGGCCACCTTAATCCTCCCAGCATAGTTGGCAGACTTTTCCTAAACCCTCAACAATACCTAAAACACCACTGCAGCATTATAATCCACTCAAAACTAATTCAGTTCCTCCTTGCTTATTGACGTCAGTGAATTTTGTGGAGTTTGGTGAAGGTTGTGAACATTTCTGTGATTTTGTCAAACTAAGGGCGAAGTGTATGGGCTTCATTCATAGCTATTTATGACACTTTCTTAGTTTCTTATTACAATTTTATTTACAGCTTCATCACTGGTTCTCTTCTACTCAAAACTAATATACTGTAAGCATTCCAGTTGACATAAATATTTTGTTTCTTTTTTAGATTCCTACCAGGATTGTGACTCAATATGGAGATGGCCATGATATATGATTTTACATGACAATCCATTATACAGTAGCTTTCTTACAGATCACTCAAAGTTATCCATTATATGTACACCTGTTATAAGTGGCAGCAATTGTTCAGTAAACACATATATAAGAATATAAGATCTAAGATCTAGCTGCTATATTTTGGTAGTGATTTTTAAAAGATCTATTACTATTACCTTTGCCTTCTTTTCATTTCTCAAGTTTTAAATTGAACATAAACATTTACAATTGCATGTTCTTGCTGTCTAAGGAAATGCTGGTAATTCAGTTGAAAATGCTAAAGGGTGTGAGTGAGCATAAATACCACACACATTTCTTAATCCTGGGTTTTCAAACAGTTCCTTTATTTTAATAATTTCCATCAACACTGACAACCTGCTGCCCTGACCAGTTAAAAGTGGGAATAGACCATGGAGACAGGATATAAAATTTTTAACAGTATCAGAAAATACAGAGTTTCCTTTTTCAGAGGCATTTAATTGGTTTTAACATATTTCTTGAGAAGTTGGCAAAGAAATTTGATTTGAAGAATATCTGATTTGTCATTTCTATTTGATTTCTCACATAGAGGAATTTAATTTTCTAGACTTAAATTAGCCCTCTATGACAGTTTAACTTCTGAAAACTTTGTTATTCTCAGTTAAAATTGTATTTATTTCACATGTTACTTGTTGTCTTTATTATGATGGCTAAAAGTAGGATTAAACCTTTTATAAACCTTTATTGCTACGTATCTGGTTAAGCAAGAAATCAACAGAAAAGTGGGTGAGTCTGTTTATTCATTCATTTCACTGAGTATATGAACAAATATCTGTAGAAAATAAAAAGCAGTAAATGGTCATTTAAAATTTTAATTTTATTCTGCTTGGAGGTTAATCTTAAACATCAAGTATTACTTGTTTTTCTGTATAATCTTTCTTTATTTTAAATTACTGCTGCTGATTACCGTACAGATAAATGATAACATTTTTATAATATACTACCAATTTTGTTGACATTTGAAGTACACAATTGTAAATTAAACTTGCAAACAAACTTAAACAACAACTTTTTTTAATGAAGATTGTAATGTACGCTTAACAATTTATTTGAGAAAATGTAAAAACAAAATAAAAGTGTAAATGTGTCATTTTCAAATGTCTGGGCCCCTTTTCTGTTGTAAAGTCTCAGAACCTGTTAAGTTGTTAGTCTGGTCTGGCTTAGCTCATTAAGTGTTAGGCTGGTTGGCACTCCAGGCACCGTGGAAAACCTCTCACTGTTCCAGTGTGGTGCTGAGGTGTCACCCGCTGCACTCGGGTCCCAGTCCAGGTAGTTTGTCGTGTGGTGGTGCATGCTCCCTGGTCAAGAACCGCCATTAGGAATAGTCAGCTGATAGCAGTTCTGAAGTGTAATAAATTGACTTCTCAAACATTTTGCAACACTCAACAACCATGGCTGCTTCTGAGGATTACAATATTAAACTAACTGATGCCTACAAAGAGAAGGCTACAAAAATATATCTAAACATTTCCAGCTAGCAATTTCTGAAGTAAAAAATGTCATTAAAAAAATGGGAACTGTCATGGTCAAGACAAGATCAAGAAGACCAATAAAACTGACAGATAAAAGTAATCATATACTGTTCAGAAAGGCAAAGCAAAACCTTCATATGACTTCAAGGGACCTGAAGGCAGGTTTAGCTGAAAAAGGAGTGATGGTACTCTGATCTTCTGTGCAGAATTACTTAAGCTGAGGTCGTATTGTGTGACGTCTTGTCGTAGGGTATGTCCGACTGAAGTTGCCGATCAAATCACCGGACCATATCAGTTACTGTACATGACTGTAAACTGCTTTGCATGTCAAAACACACAATTATATGCAGACTTTCCTACGCAGACTTGTTCTCCCATTTTCTTGACAGCCAATGGGGTGCTGCCAGATGGAGCCAGAGCTTTTCCATTCTGTTGTGGTACGTAAAACACATCAGACAGATTTTTGAGGGCCAAATCAGCTACGTTCTTAATTCCATGTCTCTGCATTATATGTATAATACTTCCAGATGAGCTTTCATTGGTTTTAAGCTCTCATGCACGCAGAGTCTGCCCCTATGACAAAAGACAACAGCAAACCTGTTTGATTTTGTCAGGGCAACCACAAAAGGTTTGTTTGGAGAGAATAAAAGAGTGGGATCTGAGGAAAACATATTTTGCTAACTGCTAAGTTTTGGTGGTGGATCTATTATGTTTTGGGATTATGTGGCAGCTAATGACACAGGAAACATTATGTGAGTACACAGAAGAAGGCATTCTGCTAAATATTAACAAATCCTTCAGAAGAATGTCAGAGAGTCAGTCAGGAAATTGAAGCTGAAAAAAGAATGTCAAGATCAAAAACACACATCGATATCTACTATGAAGTACCTCAAGAAGCACAAGATGAAGGTTTTGGACCAGCCCTTGCACTCCCCAGATCTGAACATCATTGAAAATTAGTAGGTAGATCTTAAATGTGCTGTGTGCACAAGACAGCCTAAGAATATTTCACAGCTGGGAGTGATTTGGAAGGAAGAGTAAGGAAAAAATTCAAAAATAAGAATTCAATGACTCATAGCTGGCCACAAAGCATTTGCAAGCTGTGATTTTTGCTAAAGAGGAATGTTATTAAGTACTGACTTAGTAGGAAGACCAAAAATCTGCAGGTGCTACATTGGCTCTTTTACCTTTTTATATAAAAAAATGTAACTGGAAATTAACATTTTGATAAAAATGTGAATGTTTTAGTTTGTTTGCTGTCAAGCTTGTATTTTGAATGGTTTACTTCAAATGTCAATAAACTATGCCATTTGGCCAGTGGTGTCCAAACTTTTTCACAGTACTGTAAATTGTGCCTACCTGAAAGAAATCAGGAAAACGCTCAAAGTCAAAGCATCAGCTTGCTCTCAAGCTGACAGTCGCCCTTGATGCCTTTGTCTCTTTTTCTTCGCAGCAGCCTTTTATCAGCCCCCTTCTCTCTAATCATCTGTTCCATTTTCTGTACTATTTCCAAGAGCTCTTTTTGCTAGAGGAGAGCATGCTCTTCAGTATAATTAAGGTTAAATGTCCACATCATTTGGCAGCATGTCTGCTGCATGTTGCAATTTTCCAGCTAATAGTAAAATGCATGTGAAGGAGCGAATGGCCTGTAAAATGTCTTATATAATATACAGTGCAGTTATACATATATTTATACACATCCAGCCAGCTATTCTTGAACCCACTTAATTCAATGACAGGGTCATGGGAGGCTTAATTCTATCCTGGCAGCATTGCTCATTTCCCACTATCAAGCTCACACACATTTATACATGCAATACAGTATTTTCAAACTAAAACAGTGATAATTATAGTTAAACAACAGCACTACTAAATATGTACAAATGAATTAATAAAACTGCAGACACTGATAATATAAGTAATTGTCAGTGTAATAAGCCCAGAGAGCCCTTTTGAAAAAGATTTAGGATTTTACATTGATGAAACATTCTCATCATCTAGACGAACTGCACAAGCAACTGAAAAGGCAAATAAATTGTGAGCTTATTTTGTAAAAATTGCTTATGATATCTTATACGAAGATTGCCCAATTAGAGAATTTATCTGGAGTACTGTAGTACTAGGTTGTTGTACCGTGTTAGCTATTACGAATGTAGAGAAAAGCCAAGCAAAATGACCCCTTTTATTGGCTAACTAAAAAGATTACAATATGCAAGCTTTCGAGGCAACTCAGGCCCCTTCTTCAGGCAAGATGTACTGTGAAGTAATCATCACCAGAAACTGCAGAGGAGAACCTAAAGGGCATGTCCTCCAATGACACCCTCAGGCAGTTACAGCTCTTAGGACTTGAGCAGAGAGGGCTGTGTGGAGACCTCATCAAAGTCGTGAAAATTCTCAAATGGAATTTGATGCAGCAGAATCCTTTAGATCTAATAGTGAATCACACATTTGAGGACTCCAGTAGAAATTAATGCTAAATAGACTAAAGCCAGGAAAAACGTCTTTGTGCAGAGAGTCGTGGTTAACTGGTTAGCTACCGAGTCGTGTACTTCAAGTGGATGATATACTGGGACAATTTAACTTCTAGCTAATCTGACAAACTTGGTGGACTGAATGATCTGCTCTTCTTTGTCAAACTTGTTATGTTCTTGTGTTTTTATAGTCAATGCCAAAAAATGGATTTTTAGTCTTAACGTAAATGCTAATACCAAATGAGTATCTTGTACTGTATATTAGTAGATAGATCATTCAGCTAAGTTAAGTTGACTTCTTTAGGATGTTTTTATAACCAAGACAGTTATTTACATTGAATCAATCAGCTTTCAAGTTATCCTCATACATGATAAAGCACAATTTCACATCATTTAATGACAATCTAAAAAATCTGTTTACATTAAAAATGAAAGTAATGACATATTGCATCCACCAAGCTCTACACATAAATATTTTAATGAGTTTTTGCAAATGATGAATGAAAGGTTTGTTTTTACTTCCAGCTTGGATTTTGAGTGCCTTTACATTCAGTCTCTGTTTATGATGTCAGAGCTAAGACTGAAGCTGATTGGCTGAAGGTAAATGACTGTCCTGGAATGACAACACAGAAGCTGTATAAATGTTTATAATATGCATAGAGAAGGCATTCCTAAAGTCCGTTCTATTTCACTAAAAGTTAAGGTGTGCTACTTATTTATGTTATTTACAAAACTTAATTTGACTGGGATTTGCAGACTTTGATAAAACCAAGGTCCTGACTCTCTGTGGTCATAAAAGATCCATGAGCATCCTTTGTAAAGTTCAGGGCATATCCTGATGTCCTGGCTAAATTGCCCTCCATGGCCTGGTCAATAAGCTCTCTCTCTCACCACTTCATCACCTAATACTTCATGCGTGGTGTGAGTACTGGCACAAAAAATGGCTGCCGTCGCATCATCCAGGTGGATGTTGCACATTAGTGGTGGTTGAAGTGACTCTCCACTCACTCTGAAAACTGCTTTGAGTATCGAGAAACAGCTGTTTGAATGTGAATAATTATTTCTACTTCTTATTATTAAAACTGCATAGGAAGACTGTTGGGATGATACGTATCAGAGCAAAGTTGTGAGTAGTACATCATATCACAATAAAAAGAAGTTCCCAAAAAATTTTAACTAAGGCTGTTTGGCTTTACTGAAAGCAGCTGCAGCTATGCTGTCTAAATGGAGGCACTCTTCAACAGCAGTCCTTCATATGGCAGCACGGCCAAATTCTATCCGGGAGTTTTCTATGACGTTACAAAGAAGACCAAAAACAGCACCTTGGAATCTGTGGAATAGTGGTATAAACAAAATGGCATCAGAAAAGAAACACATTTAAAAATGTTTTTAATAAAATAAATAAGCTCAGAATCAGAATGTGGGTATTTCAAAACCAGAATGATGGGAAAAGAAACTAAAGAAACTAGAAAAAGAGAAGAGAAGAATATAAGAGAAAAATAAAACAAATCCACACTATAAGAGAGCACAATGTGATCACAAGATGCAGGTTTTCTAAACATTTCAAGGTTAAATTAAACTTCAGCAAGAGGTAAAACATTTAGCATCAGGCTTTCAAACCTTGGAATGATATGCCAAAGTCTATGGGATGCCCCATCAAATTTAACATTTAATCTGGCATATCCTCATTTAAGCCACTGATTTGCCTGTTCAGGTTGCAAAAGTAAAAGCTTGGCTGTTATTATCAACTGCTACTGACACTTTTCCACACTGCTGTCTTCACCATGTTCTGCTGTATCACTTGGTACCTCTGCTACTTTACTTTAACTTTAACCAAACTGCTTATTCATGCGTGTAGAACGAGACGTCAGAGTAATTGGAACCTTAGGCATCAATGGGCATATCTTCTTATATAATACGCTACCGTGGCTGTTTGTTTGTCTGTCCAGGATTTTAAATCACCTGTAGCTCACAAACCATTTGGCCCATTGACCTGAAATTTAGTACACATATACTACATGACGTCTACTATCCGCTTTCAAAGTGATGATTGACCTCCAAGGTTATTCCTCATTTTATTTTATTGTAGAATCAACTCTCGGCAGCGACCAGCAGGGCAGCCGTGCAGCGCATGTGTATGGGTGCCATTCTCATTCCCTACCACCTTCGCGGTCCCTTCCCCTACCTCTTCATATCTTAAATTATTCTTGAGGTAGATTGAAGACTTAAGTGCCAGCTTAAGTGGAAACTTAAGGAAAATGTATTAAGTAATTGCAACACAAACACTGACTTAATCAGTTTAAATGCAAAAAGATGCCGACGAAAGAAGAGAAGAAGTGGGCTGCTAGGGTGGAGAAAAGAAGAGCTGCTCAGGAAGCAGCAAGCGCATCAACCTCTGAGTACAGTGATCCCTTGCTATATCGCTGTTATGGTGTATAAAATCTGTACATTTTGGTTTCCATTATATTTTGTTCAAGACAAGACAACAGATGAAATTAACAAATTAAAGCAGGTTTTCTTCCCTTACACCTTACTTTTATAACACTTGTTCATAGCTTCGTGCTAATTTGGTTTTATAGCCCGGGAAAGGATGCTGAGGTGATACCTCAGGCTATTGATGGATGGACATCTGGAACAACAATTTGCTTTATGGCCTAGGACAGGAAGAATTACTGATGCCTCCGAGTACATCAAAGGTTTTGTTGTGTGGGAAAACAGACAGTGAATTAATTCATCAATCATTTGGACAGCCAGCCAATCAGGTGCATGTGCTGTGAAACCAAGGCTTGACATTTCATAATAAATATGCCTTGGTTTGGAAAGAAGAAAAGAGAAGCAAAAGAAGAAGAAAGAGAAGCAAAGGGAGAAAAAGAAGAGGAACGGACGAAGACGGCCCTGGTCGTCAGAAAGGCATCATGAACATCGATTGCTAAATCAAACGCCTCCCTGGGACATTCATCCTTGTCATCTGTAACTTTTTCGTAAGCTTTTTCTAAAGACTATATATATTCAGACTTTCCTATCAGTACCTATTTTCTAGTATTCTTTGTTCTTGTGGTATTATTATTATTCTTGTAATAAATACCATGGTGCTTTTAACTTTCAATGCTTTGTCTTAATGTCTAGAGTGATTGAAGTAATAAGTTAGATTTCTTTGAGCACCTGGTGACAGCCGGATTTTTGCCATTATTTCTGTGCTGCGAGGTTTATATGGCTGAGAGTGAAGAGCGCTATACTCAACAGAAGGGACAGATACGATAAAGAAGGTATTCTTGGCTGATGAATGGCCTATAGTCAAGAGTGCTGAGTCTTTGTATGTTTAAATGGATTCTTGTAGACCAAAAGTAATATTTAGGTCTGAGATATCACTAAAACATCGTATTGTTGTTCGTGCCGAAAATAAGTAAGTCTCTTGAAGTGCTGAATGACAGGCTGTTATTCCTATAGCACTTGTGTGGTTTAAAGTGCTAAGGGTTAATCAGCGTGTGTGTACCATTCATGGAGCACAGTTGTGGTTAGGGTCTGTGTGTGTGTTTATCTATGTGTGTGTGTGTTCATCTTAAAGTGCAACAGTAGACCAACCCGATAACGAACTTGACGAGAACACTTACCTTTGAGGAAACAGGTAAAAGGGCAAGTGGAGGGAAATACCACGATAATACAATCGCACTTCGACTTTCGCGGCTTCACTCCATCGCAGATTTTAAATGTAAGCATATCTAAATATATATCACGGATTTTTCGCTGGGTAGCGGATTTCTTTTTGTTTGTTTGCCCAGTTGATTTCATACAAGGGACGCTATTGGCGGATGGCTTAGAAGCTACCCAGTCAGAGCATGTATTATGTATTAAATAAAACTCCTCAATGATATACGATGTGCTTCCCGAGCGGTGCTTGATTGTTTGCTTATCTCGTTCTCTCTCACTCTCTCTGACTTTCTCTGCGCCTGACGGAGGGGGTGTGAGCAGAGCGGCTGTTTGCACAGAGGCTGTTTGCCTAGAAGATATGGACGCTACTCTAAAAAATGCTGAAAGACTACCTTCACATTGCTCCCTCTTTTGCAGCTGCTTTATCGCGGTGCGCATACTTAAAAGCTCAACAGCACGTATTGATTTTTTGATTGTTTGCTTTTCTCTCTCTCTTTCTCTCTCTCTCTCTCTCACTGACATTCTCTGCTCCTGACGGCACTCCTTTGAAGAGAAGATATGTTTGCATTCTTTTAATTGTGAGAAAGAACTGTCATCTCTGTCTTGTCATGGAGCACAGTTTAAACTTTTGACTAAAGGGTGTTATTTCATGTCTAGAGGGCTCTAATAATGTTAACAGTGTGGGAGAGTTTATAAGGGCTTAAAATATATAAAAATAACCATACAAACATATGGTTTCTACTTCGTGGATTTTCACCTATTGTGGGAGGTTCTGGAATGCAACCCCTGCAATCGAGGAGGGATTACTGTGAATGAATGCTAAACATACAGAGAAAGAGTATGAAAACTAGGAATGCTCAAGTCAAGTGTATTCATTGCACGTTATCATGCAGTGCGCCGTTACTGGTTATGAAATAATTAATATTGTCATTGCCTAAAAAGGGAGACCTAGGCCTGGAGAATTGTGACTTAGCTTCATTACAAATAGCTATGGAGCCCCCATAAAAGTTTATCTTTTCGAATTTTTGCTTTCCATCATTGTCAACCTGGCCATATCTTTTATTAGAGGAAATTTCTGTTATTGTGTCTTCAATTGCTTTTTAATCAAAAACATTCACCTCTGTAACATCAGCTAACTGGACATGTGTGTCAACACTGTATGTAAATATTGCATGGTTATATACTTTGCTACTATTTGTATAATACTCACATATATTCATACTCACTGTAACTATACTCTCTTATACCCACTAAAACAATATATAAATTTGGACTGATATGAATTTAATTTCTAAAAAGCACAATGAGAAAGCAAAAGAAAGGATTTGTTAATGTTAGCAACATTCTTATTGTTAGCAGTATGCTGGTTAGCTGTTCTCTTGTACTAATGGTTATTGGTTTATTTTTATTGTTGTCATCATTTCTGTTTGTCAGTTTGTATGAAACAGTGGATCAATTTGGTTTAGGTTTGGCACACTCATTCCTCAAGGAAATTTGTATGCAAAGTTCCCTTTTTGTTTAGATATTTCAAACAGAGTGCAACATACACATTTTTGAAATTTCAAAAACTCCCATTGAAAAGCATTGGCAAGTTTTCAAATTCTTCTGCTTTAAAATGGAGAATCGTTTTGAGCGACTTCAATTACAGTTTAGATCACTGCTTCATATTTACCTTGAAAGAGATTACGCCAGCTTGTTTATTTTGTAAATTTTCATCTTTCACTCATCTTACAGTAAAACAGGGTAACGCCAGCAGAGTTATGTGTGTTGCAGCGGATTGTCCTTGTGCAAACTTCTGTCCTAGCTGCTCATTTCTACTCCTTTAAATCACAGTAGGTAAGTTACATGATGTTTGTGATTTTAAAAGTAAAAAATGCAAGCAACTTAACTTATCAAGAAAGGAATGAAAGTGGAAACAAGCTCAACAGCTGTGGCTTGGTGACATATTATGGATACAGTAAATCAATGTTGTATGTGCCGGATTGGATGGATGGGCATCCCATCTAAGGTGGAGGATTATTACCTACCCAGCCAGGAGATCATAATGAATTGAGAACAAGAATGGAGATGTAAACCTGCTGGGATGGTCCTCGGTCTCTGTCCCTGTCGGGCTGCCCAGATAATGGATGGAAGAGAAATGAATAGAAATTTGAGCAGTTTATCCTCGAGCCCAAGAGGTGGCAGTGCTCCCCTGGCTGGAACGCAGTCTGGATATCCATAGGGGTTGCCTTGAAATTGTAGTATGGAAGAGAAACCCTGTCAAGGTCCTTGGGTGCCGACAGTGAAGAATGGACCTCCCTACTTCAGGCAGCTGAAATACCATGACATCGTAAGAGCTCCCGGGTCTGGCATTAAAGGAAGCCTCTCACCTCACGTGGGGAGTCAGAGTTGGGAGGAAGCTGGGCAATAGTCACAGAAGAGGCACTGTGACAAGGTGCTGGTAAAAGATTCATTTTGTCTTGAACTTGTGTGTGGCTGAGTTGTGTATGGTGTTTGGGCTCTGGGCACCACCCTAGTGGTCACAACATGTTCTCGGGATTTCCATTACACTAAAAACAACCTCACAGCTCTATTAACTACAGGTCATAATTATTCAAAATTATACTCCAACATTGTAATTTATCGGCATTCCATCATGAGCTCTTGCAGCCAACAATTTTACTTTTTACAAGGCACATTGATACTTCAACAGAGAGTTTAAATCTGCATTGCTTTCTTTGCTCAAAAGGTACATTTAAGACATTTGAACTCCAATTAGCCATGGGCTCATCACAACCAACAACTAATAATGGCTCATCAACCAATGGAATACTCTCATCACTTGAGCTGGGCCCTGCTGTCTATGAAAGCTGTTAGACACTACAGGCCTACATAATATTGTAAATTACTGCTAATGGACATTTATTTTATATGCAATACAAGCACATGTAATTAAATTCTATTATTGCTGTTATTTTTGAATATGACATCACACATATGAATATCACAGTTACTAAAATATTTAATTAACTAAATGTTGTGATAAGAAGAGACATGATACATGGCGAAGGTTTGGGGCAGCCTCCCATATAATTCTGTATCCTGGCTGGAAAAAGTAAATGTTTAAGGTAGAATCAAGTTTATGAGACAGAGTCCAAAACAGAACTGAATTCCAGGGGAAAGGAGTGAGGCTTTATAGGAAGTCTGGGGGAAGTGATGTCGTCCTCAGGGCTGGGACTGGAAGTGATGTCATCCTCGGGGCTGGGACCGGAAGTGATGTCGTCCTAGGGGCTGGAAGTGGCGTGTCTCGAGTCGAGGCAGTGGTTCCTGGTGGGATTTCCTGGGAAAGGTCTGCAGGGAACTTAAAAAGAATGTTAGTGCACCCCGCCACCCCCTGGGCAGATGTATTACCATTCTTCTCCAAGCCCTTCAGCTGCCTCCTATTCACAATGTGTGTGACAATGTAATAACTTTATCTTTGTTGAAGTTACTAAAAAATTTTAAATATGTTAGATTTGGAAGTCTCCAAGCGCACTTGACTGCTATGCCATCCATCGATTTACTTGTTTATTTACTTATTAGCTATGGATATAACACTGTAGTCTGCTATTTACACTCTGAAATTCATTAAAATATTGATTTCTACCCTTAGCATAGAAATGAATGAGTCTACACATACATTTTAAATAGTAAATGAATAAGAGAAAAAACATATTATCCATTGAATACGGTATCTTATGCTAGAAATCAGAACAAGCAACAACAATGTACAAAATTAACAATATGAGCATTCACATTATTAGAAGATAAATGAGAAAAGTCCAGAAGAAGGACTCCCCTTTAAGAGCAATATTCCCTTTTAAATTTTGTTTCAAAAACTTCTTTTGATGGTATTGTCTATGCATAATGAAAATGTTAAAGTTTTTCCAAGAAGCTATAAAAAACCTCATCTAAAGCGACCTTGAAAAGTGAGCCTAAATATGAGATCTTATTGCTATATTCTACTGTAGAAAAAGGCTATTGCTCTGTCATTTCAAAAACTATCAGGCTGTAGAAGATGATCAAAAATGATTTCTCATCTTCACCGCCAAAATAAAGTATGAAACTTGTGCAAAATGTGTCATTATAAAAAGATATATATATGTAGATATATGTGTGAAATGTTCCACTGGATCAGAAAATATATTTGCTATAAATTCCCACAGGCTGTCCACCTCCTGAAGATTAAACATGGAAAATATACAGTACATGCTTTTTCTTAAACATGATTGGTTTTTCTTTTTTCCCCACATACCATATATTGGATTAAATTTCCCAGTCCCAAACTACATTCGCTTTAGTTCTCACATTCTAATAAACTAATAGATTGACTTTGAACTATAGACAGAGGGTCTTTTAGTAATAATAATTCTGAAAATCACTCATAAAGTAATGAAAAATAAATACACCATGAATTAGCCATGCATGCCATAGATATTGTTTGTTAAAAAAACTCTGATTTATGTTCAGCATTGCATGGATTACAAGTGAATAACAGAATGTGAAATACACATAAAATAGGAAATAAAATAAAAAGTGGAATAATAAAGCAGAATGAGTCTTGTGACAATTATCTAACTCTAACATCAAATTTCAACTGAGCAGAGGTTGCCAAGGAGGAGCTACAAGGCAGCAGCATTAATAACTTTTAAGTATATATGCTATAATTTAAATGTTTGTTGTATTTTGTACTCTTTTGACGTTTTATGTTTTCTTCCATCACAGATGAAATACGGCTGTTTGGAGTCATTTTTTTGTTGAAGAGGTAAAAATGTTCTGATGAGAATGTCATTTTATTGATTAATAAGACAAGTAATACTATAAGAGGTAGTACCAGCAGCCATAACACTAGCACTTCAGAAAAGGTCATCCACCTGACGCTAAGCATGTTATGGCCCAGCCAGTTCTTGGAATGGGACACCAAACAGGAAAAAGCTTGGGTTGCTGCTGGAAGAGGTGTTGGTGAAGTCAGCAGGGGGCGCTTAGCGTGTGGTCTGAATGTGGATCCCAATCCCCCAGGGCAGTGTTGGGAGCACTGTGCATTAAAAATGGTGCCGTCCTTCAGATGAGACATAAAACTAAGGATGAGACTATCTGTGGTCATTAAAGATCCCTGGGCATTCTTCTTAAGGTGTAGGGTGTATCCTGATGTCCCGGCTAAACTGACCACCATGGCCTAGTCATTCTGGCCCCCTAAGCACTCCCTGTTTTTATCTAATGTGATACAAAATGGCTGCCGTCACACATTGGTGATGGCTGAAGAGCAGAATCAATGTTTATTTTGAAAAAAAAATAAGATTTTTTTTTTCTGGGCACTCTGGTTTTCTTCTTGCATTACATAAATAAAAGCGTACATTTGATTCATTAGTCAGTCTTAACTGTATAAATGCGCATGAGCATAGGTTTCCTAGTAATTCTTCCTTGGGTATGCAGCTGTTTCATCCAGGGTTGGGTTTCAACTTGTAACAATTCGTCTCGAGCACTAGCCTGAGAGTAATGCTACCACTATATCTGACCTAGCTAAAGGCAGATGATAAAAGGATAGGCCAATATCACACCTTAATACATTTCCCGTATCGCCTTTATTCATATAAAACAACCCCCAAATGTCAATACATTTATAGGTCACTGCCCACCATAGTCCAAATTTATCCTTGCAGTCCATAAAATAAACAACAAATAGAACAATAATCCCTTACACCTGGATTGCCCCGCCCGAACCTAAGTAACCCTTAATTTTCAGCGCCTTACACATATACATGTATTTACACACGAACATTTTTCATTCCTCCAATTCCCGTTCCAGAGATAACAAATAGATCCGTAGATAGTCCACTGTAATACTCCCGCAACGACCGGCGAGCTGATTAGGAGTCCTGAAAGTAGCGGACTATACAACCTATCTCCTCTTCGTCATAAAAGACATACAGTCAGACTTGCGCCATGATTAACGTATAGTACGTCTATTTTGATAGCTCACCCGAGTCCGTAGGTAATAGCGGAATGATCAATTCCCAGGAACTAAAGAGAAGACCATCCACCTTCATACAGGACTGATAGGAGCTCCTAGGCTTTTCCCATGGCCAGAGCAGAAGCTGATCTGCCTTTTTCTGTTATCTGATGTTCTTCTTTCTTTTTTTTCTTCTCCTCTCTCCCCTTTTCCCTCTAAGACGGCATGCTTTATGCAAATGAATCCCCGAACCAACCGGAAGTTCCACCTCTGGGGTACCGCTGTCAATCTCTGTCAGAAGACTATCCCCCCCCCCAACAACCGATCGACAGCAGAAAACATTATCTTTATGTGGCAGCGCTACAAACTTATGATCCATGGTGCAGGGTAACATTTAATGCACAAGTCAAATCAATTCAAATTTTAAATGTAATACTCCTGATGCTTTCGTTTTCAAAATTTTCCCTAATTTTTTTAGATCTCTCCCAACATTAAGGCTACCTATGTGAATCTGTCAGTTTAAGATTATTATTTTAGAATTCCTATGAAATGGCCTTTGCTGTTGTTTTCAAGTTACCTCACATTATTAAGGCAGAATTAGTCATTGAGGTACACTCACTGTAAGTGCAGAAATTCACCATAACTGTCACTTTATTAGTCATTGTATTCACTCTAGAATCATTCAAATATGTGTCCTTTGTGCTTTTATGAGATTCTAATTGTTTTATACTGTAGGGTTACCAGACGTCTTGTATTTCCTGGAGACAGTTATGTATTTCTTGCCCAATTTTGGTGTCCTGTATTGTAGACATGACGCATTTCTCAGGTCATTGACAGAGCAACAGAAAGGCAACTGTGGAATGTACAACCTTCAGTGAAATTAAAATCACCAATCATGTGAATTCTATTCAAAACAGGCGATATCAGACCAATCACATATTCCGTATTTAAGAAGCAAAGCTTACAAACTGGGATACTGCACAACTGCGGCATCAAGGTATTTAGGTCCAAGGCGGCTTACTTTAGCCTACAAAACCAGGTTGTATTGTATTGTAAGTTGCAATCTTTCAATATGATTATGAATTTGCACTCTTTTAACGAAGAATCTCAGGTATAATTTAAGGTTCTGAAAAAATGTGTGTTTGGTTTTGAGAACAACAAACTGATACAGCAAACATGTGGAGGTAGATGTTCTATTTGCCATGACGGATGGGGATATATTACTCAGCATATCAATATTAAAAAACATAAAGATTCTGAAAAGAGTAAATATGCCATGCAGGTCAGGACCTGAAGCAGACACAATTTGTGCAAGTGAGGGCCTGCTCATGTATCATTCAGCAGCATAAATAAAATATAATCTGAGTGGCTTTATAGGAAATTCTAACTCAATTGAGTTATCATAGACACAAACCATGTCAAAGTAATCATAGGTAGCACTATAACATAGCAATACACCCCCAGCAAGGGCATAAGGTGTTGTTCAAAGTACACAGATAAGAAAGTACCTTTGAAGACTGTTATTTGTTTGGCTTTATTCTTTAGAGTTGTCAGGTGCATGATCAGTGTAAACGTGTTTGTAAATAGCATTCTAAAAACCGCAATACCTCCAGTTCCCACTCCCCAATAATCCCCTGCTTTCTCATTCAATATTCTTTCAGGAAGAATCTGGTCACCTTATTATACTAATAACTGATAAACATCATTTTGGTTTCGAACAACCCAAGCAATGATGCAAATTAATGTTTGCTGATTGGTTTTCAGAAATTAAGTATGCAATTTCATTGGCCCCGTTAATTGCACGTCTCTAGGATTATGAGTTTCCTTTAACTTACTGCATGTCATATGATTGGAGAGGTTTTCTTTATGCTTCCAAAAATCAATACATTTCTGGCCAACATGGTAGTTTTCAAACAGTAATTAAATGCATTTTATTCTGAAATAATGTGCAGTCAGATGTGTGCAAGGTTGCCATCTGGCCCAAGGCTGGATCCTGTCTTGTGCCCAGTGAAGCTGGAATAGGCACCCACTTCTATAGTTCCTCAATGGGATAATGGATGGTTTGATGGACTAACAATCTGAGAATTAGCACTGTATTAAAAAGCGATTAATCTCACCACTTGCTCAACTAAGAGTTGAATTGTCACAATATCATGATCTCAAAGCATATTTCTTATTTTATAACCAATTCTGCGCTGACAATAACGGAAGCCTTTTTTGCCTGGAAAGCATACTAGGATTCTCCCACTTCATTAAGATAAATTTGAAATTTTTGAGTAATAGGCGGGATACCCGCAATCTCTGCCTAAATTCAAGCCCTGGAAGTGCTTCTTAATCTAGAAACACAGCTTCTCTTTTTTTGTGCAGTGGGGTTCTCTTTCCCCCTCTGACTTCACTTGCACTTGTGGCTACGGACTTTTTATTTTTGCATTCTTTCAAATACTACCCAGTAATTCTTCACTTACCACAGGTTGTGAGCAACTGCTTATAGATCAAAGCCAGACAGAGCGGTTTACCCAGTTAAGACACAGAATAATATAATAATAAAAAGGTGTTTACTTAAAAAGAAAAACATTTATACTAACATATACATTATGCATTAGAAAAACTCCTACAGTGAGTATGCAACAAATCCTATTGACACAAATAAGTGTTAAACTTTACTTTGTATAAGGATTCAATTGGAGAGAAAGCAATAACATAAATTATTTATTAAATTGAGTACAGTTACAAGCAATCCGCAGTTAAAACACTTTTAGTTTTTTCAATGTTTATACCGTATATACATCGGGAAGGACATCTGTTATTGGAAAACATTTCCGAAGCAGTTGATTTTCTACATTAAAGATATTTTCCTTCAGAGGAGTATGAAAGTCAATCATGAACAGCGTCTAATAAATCACAATTCTTCTGATGATTCTTTAGCAGGTTATCAGACTATGTCAGATATCGGCAATGTGTTTATGCTATTAGTTGCACAAAAAAGATATGAATCACATTGTCCGCTAGTCATGAAAATAAAATGAGTGTCATCTTCATAGAGAAGCGTGATTTATCGAGTACACCAGAGAAATTCTTTCCTTCAGGATATCACCGTGTGTACAATGATTGTGGCAATCTGTTATTTTCTGTCCAAACTACATTGATAGCCTGACTTATCGGAGCAGTGAGAGAAAAAATACAGCTCTGCTAAAACTTAGAAAAAACAGCAGTATAATGTAATTTTCTCTTATCTTTGTTCATATACATACTAATATCATTATCAAGTCAACATTTGCTTTACATGAGCTCAATGACTAAAAGAATTACCTTTTAATTACAGGGTCCTGGGATCAAGTTTTGACCAATCCATTGCTTCTTAAGACTTTCCATCTCACATAGACATTCTCATTATTTACTTTCTTCATATTTTAAAGGTTTGTTCATTTGAATGAATGCAGGCACTAATTTAGCATAATGTTTGAGTAATTGAGAGCTGTAATGAAGTAGTATAACCTGCAGGTCTGCTTTCTTGTTGATGCTTAATGATTTTCCTGTGGTCACCCAGAGCCTACAGTGGATATAGAAGCATCAGAAAATGGATACATGGGTGATGAACCCTGACAACAGATCCTGGACTCAGAATGGATTTGGTTTGTATACACTTTCAATAAACAATAATGAGATGTGCTCAGATAGTGAAGAATGAACAACACTGAATTCATTTTGCCTTGAATTTGGCAAAATCGTGGACATTTCTCGTGAGTTCTGTCAAATGCATTGAAGTTAGATAGAAAGGAGAAGCTGAATTAGTTTTGAGTGGATTGGATTATAATGGTGCAGTGGTCTTGTAAGTGTTGCTGAAGGCTAGGGAAGTTTCTTCCAAATGTGCTGGGCAAATTATTGTGGCCAAAAATGTGACCTGAGATTTAAGCCAGCAGTGCCAGTGTCTGTGCCACTATGCATCCTAGAGATAAAATTATTGTCACATATCAGGCTTCATTGTCACTTTCTAGAGCCAGTACATTTGCGTAGAAGACACACCTTCCCCGAGACAAAAGTTATGAAACGCTCGATAAACTGTGGTCACGTACAAGTTTCACTTCTCACAGTAATAAAAACCTTCATAAGTGACTGTGTGTTGCAATTGGCTTAACCCATATGACATGCTTGTCACATTGATCTTGCAGCTCCTCCATTCCGCAAGGGGACAGGTCTCAACAGGATGCCTTTGAATTCTTTTCATTTCAGGGAGATACAAGTGGACCTTAAATCCTTACATGTATTAAGTTTGGCTTTTGTCTTGAAAGACTCCAAGTTCAATAATAAAGAATGTTTTCTTTAAAGAACTGTTTTAGTTTTATTTCTGAAACTCTGCACGCAATATGCAACAATTAAAAGCATTAAATATGTAGGACAAAATGGGCATTGCTCATTCTGCTAGGCTTTAGTGGTACAAGGGGCTTGTTAAGGCAACAGGTTCAGTAGATGTCCAGCTACGCCTTCCCCAACTTACATTCCAAACTAAGTGACTGAACTCCAGCTTATCCCAGGATCTGCCTGGACTTCATCTATTAACAAAGGTGTAAATATATTGAGTCAAAAGGTGTGACATGAACTCAAGGAAGAAATAAGACTTATATATAATTCAAGGAACAGCAACTGGGATGAACAGAATAACTCACCTATGAGCAGGCCCTGATTTTGTAATTGGAATTGACTTTAATCCAGTCATGGGAGGTTAGAAATCCTTCTTAAAAACAACCTGCACCCATACTCAACACACATTCTATGGGGATTCCCTGGGACTCTTTGCCCAAGGGTCAGTCCTGAGAAATGAAACCTACCCTATGAAACTAAAATACCATCTCAGCTTGTGTACCAGAAAGAGTAATGCTTTTCCCTATGAAGTTGCACATAACACTGAAAAGCGCCTAACTGAGGAAAGCAGTACACACCACAGACAAATTATCATGGAGCAAAGAGAAAGAGTGCAGTGAAACACAAGAATTGTCCAACTGAACCTGGTGCAGCAACAAAGCAATAACCACACAAAATCAGAGAGCTTTCTTGGTATCCTGAAACTATTTATCTATAACAAGACAAGCCCGAACTCTAAATAAGCAGGAAACAGCCATCATATCTATATTATATTCTTGTCTGTCCAGTCTGAGAGTCTCCTTGACATAGTAAATTCATCATTAGATATGGGGGTCTTCCCAGAATGTGTTCAGACTGCTGTTGGTAAACCCCTGCTCAAGAAAAATAATCTTGATTTTAGGCCTATTTCTAACCCGCCTTTCTTAAGTAAAATCCTAGAGAAGGCAGTCATTATGCAGCTAAATGATCACTTGAAAAAAAATGCTATTTCTTGATAAGTTTCAGTCGGGTTTTAGAACAAATCACAGTACAGAAACTGCACTCGTTAAAGTAGTAAAAGACTTGCGGGTAAATGCAGACAGAGGCCATTTATTTGTTCTCATTCTCTTAGATCTGAGTGCTGCATTTGTTACCATTGATTACAACATTCTTAGAAATTGCCTCTCTGGCAGTGTCTTAAATTGGCTTGAGTCTTACTCAACAAGTAGAAAATTCTTTGTTAATTGTGGTAATTATACTTTGAAGACTCATGATATTCTATATAGTGTTCCACAAGGATTTATCCTGGGTATGCTGTTCTTTTCGATCTACATGCTTCTATTAGGTCAGATTATCTCAAGGCATAATGTGAACTACCACAGCTATGCTAATGACACACAACTGTATTTATCAATAGTGCCTTATGACCCTGACTCTCTTGTCTCACTGACCCAATGTCTTACATGTGTTTCTGAATGGATGAGCAGTAATTTTCTCAAATAACTTCTTCCAATTGTGCTATCCACACTGCTCTCTAAGGGTTATTACTGTATCTAATTTTCCATTTGGGGCTACCACTGATCCAAGATATTTAAATGTATCCATTCTTCTTACCAGCTCTCCCTGTAGGCTAACATCTGAATCCTGATCATCATTAAACCTCATATATTTTGTCTTTTTCTTCATCCTCTATCTTCCAAAGCCCTTCTCCATTCTTCTAATTTCCTCTCCACCTCCTCTTTTATGGGGTTACACAACACAATGTCATCAGCAAAAAGCAGCACCAGGGGATTGATTTTTTTATCCCTTGACTCAACACATCCATAACCAGTTCAAAGAGATAAGGATTTAAAGATGATCCCTGGTGCAGACCTACTCTAACTGGGATCTTGTCTGTTACCCCAACACCGGAGTCCTCACTCCCTCATACATATCCTGAACAATCCTCAGATACTTCTCTGGTACTCCTTTCTCTCTCATGTACCTCCATGCCTCTTGACACGGCCCTCTATCATAAGCCTTCTCTAAATCAAAAAACACCATATGCAATCCTTTCTAAGTACATCACTTGAATAAACATTCTATTCTTGACATGTTTCAGTCAGGTTTTAGAACAATTCCCAGTACATAAACTGCACTCGTTAAAGTAGTAAATGACTTGTGGGTAAATGCAGACAGAGGCCGTTTATCTGTTCTCATCCTCTTAGATCTGAGAGCCGCATTTCCTCAGAACCCACAATTTATGAAGCCTAAAGACTAAAAGTGTGTTTAATAAAACTATTGTCTGTTTTTTTTTGTTACTAATTTCTTGTAATTTCATCGCAAGAAACCCATTAACAGCCTGTCATTAAAAATGCATATCACGGTAGGATGCCATTTTGAGGGCAACTGCAAGCAGGACATTTCAGATTAAAAGGTATTAACATGCAAAATGCTGAGTAAAATATTTGTGTTTTCTGATGAAAAATAACATCACTTTGAAAGAATGTGGCATACTGAGAAAGATGAGAAGAGCTGTCTACCTGGCCATGTTTCCACTCGTACTTTGTTGTGAGGCAGTAGTGCCTGTTGTGAATTCCTGGTCCCATTAAATGCAATTCAGGCTTTCATTTCAAAACAAGGACTAAAAAATTTAAACAGGCCTCAAAACTCAAAATCAGGCTTAAGGAACAATTACATCCATGGCTCTAAGTGGAAAAACAATATTTCTTATGTAAAATACAGTTTAATGAACAAAATGGCAAAAAAAACACCACATATAGATTCAAGAATATGTGATCTGTAAGAAAATGTTGCCTGAAAAGAGGCAACCCAAAAATAAACAAAACAGAATATACAATCCAATAATCAAAACCAACAGAGCAAGCAAAACAAACAAAAAATCCAAATGTGAATTTATAAACAAACAAGGGAATCCACAATGGGATACCAGACAATACAAACAGGAGCTAATGCTGTGTCGGGGAGCCAAGCTCCTTTGGCTCAATGTATAAAATGCAGGAATAATAACTAACAGAATAAATACAAGATAATAATATACAACTCTTAATAATCAAGGCAATAATAATTAAAGAATAATACAACACAAAAAGAAAAAAGCGAAAAGCATTCAACAATATGAAACACAAAAGAATTAATATAAAATGACAACATAAACAAATAAAAAGAAAAGAAACAAAAGAAAGGGATTGAAGCCCTGGCAATGCTCATATAACCAAGCTCCCATGATGCCATGGTGTTGTGGTGAGGTTGGATGCCTGGAACACAGTGAAACCATCAGCTTAATTTAGGAAAAAATTAGAGAGTTTATCGACAATGAGAGAATCAGAAAACAGTTCAAAACACACTCACATAACTGTAGGATCTCTGTATACTATTAATGTTGTATGTACCCAATACCCCATAAATCATACACTTGTTAAAATATATTTATCCTTGTGTTATTCAATGATTTAAATTCAATTATCTCAGAACAATGACATTCATTAGTCTTGTATTTTTCCTTATTTTTAGACTTGCATCAGTTTCTGAATATCAGAGGTTTTCCCTTTTATTATTTTATTGTTTGTGAAAATCAAAGCAAATCTCTCCTGTTTTTGATTATGAACAGTCTTATGATTCCTTTGACTTAACATTCTCAGTATGTACCAATTTAAATCCCACAGATCACATTATATTAAGCATTTGCTCTTATTTTTGACTTAATATTTGCCTTAATGGTGAAATAGTCAAAAATATGCAGGCTCTGTTTTACTAACTGGTGCTTATTTTAGACATTCTCCCTACCTGTAAGCTACCTCACATAATGCTCTGTTGTCATCAATGTCTCTAGAACCACACTTTCTAGTTATCTGCTATTCTGCCTTAAAAGTCCTCATTTCTAATCTCATCCTCCTACACTAGAATCTTAAACCTTCCCTTTAATGTTCAGCATTGCTTTAAGATTAATATCCTGTGACTGCTCTTTGTGAATAAAACTCAGAAAATAATTACCTGTCACCAGTTACTTTGGCATTTTTGAAATATAATACATTAATCTGTCCTGCCAGGTTACCTCTTCTCTGATATCTCATTTAGCATCAGAACTGCCACTTCAGCAGTCAAGTAAGAAGTCACAGGCAACACATTACAAATGGGACATTTCGTCCATAGTTTTTTCTGCTTGGGTGTATTTGTGAAGATTATAGGCAGTTGTCTCTGTAGACGATTCCTTACTGAGGAGCTAAAAAAGGTTAGAATGGATACAAATGCAAAGAAACACTACCGTGACAGAAATTGAGTCTGCTATCCAGTTGAACAAAAGAGTCACTGAATGACTACAGTTCTGAGTTAGAAAGCAAAGGCATGGTGCTTTTGCAGAGGCAGATCTGTTTCTTCAAATGGACTTATTCTCAGGTCTAAATTGAAAGTAGCAGGTCCTAACTGGACAGACATGACATGTGAGCTGACATGACAAATTGTATGTATCTGGAATTTAAAATCCTGCTATGATATAAAATAAAAATAAGCTAATAAGCTTTACAGATATCCAGAGCAAATTAACAGTGGCAATACCCATTAACATTATTCATAGTGCTTATACTATTTTAGAATAACATTGTTAAATGTATCCTATAATACACTGTGTATATATATAAAAATACTTTCACACAACCATGTTCAGGTTAATGTGGGGCTAGATAGGTAGATAAAAAAAGTTTTCTTCCCACCCCAAAGATATGTGTTAAATTAATCGGCAACTCTGAATTGGTCTGTGCATGACCATTCCCCATGAAAGGCGGACTTTCTGTTCAGAACTGGTTCCCAACTTGCACCTGGTACTGAAGACCTAGATAGCGGCTCTTTGCATCCATGAACTTAATAAATTAGAAAAATAGTTTAAAAACTTGATGGATAGGGGTCATGTTTACAAAATGACTGGAAGTACAGGTCTGAAAGTGTTAACCTGCAATGAAGTACAGCTTGAGAAAGAGCATACTAGCTCTCCAAAATAATAAATGTGTCTTTCAAGGATGTGGCATCACTCACTATGTGTGGTAGGTATACATTTTGCCTAACATTAAAAGAAACCTGCCTTGTTTCTTCAAGGAATGTTCTGCTGCTCGAAACAATTCCCATAGGAATGAAAAATCAAACAAGAGATCTCCTTAATATCTTTTTTAGTTTCTCAGGTCAAAAACAAAAACAATGGAGACATTATCTTTTGTCACCTGCTTTTCAGACTTTTCTCCTGTGAAAATAAACCTCAATATTCTCACGTGTCTCCTCTTGAGTTTCACCAGAGATCTCTGCAATTTCACACAGTAGACTCGGATGCTCCATAATGATGTTTATAAATGCTGAAAAACATAACTCTCCCTGATTTGATGCAGTTGATCCATGCTATCCATTGTGGAAGGAAAGAGAAAGGGTTAGGGCCCAACCTGTTACCCTGTTTAATGACTGATTCTGTTTCTTCCAAATATAACTCAGTGTTTGTAAAATAAAAGGTTTTAGACTGTGTGTCCCACAAATAAAGCTGCTTCTTCAACGGAGGTCTGTCCTCTAAAGAAGCAGGTTCCCGAATGAACACCAACATCTTATCTTCAGGCTGCTTCTGTCCTGAGGGGTCTGGTAGGGTCAGGCGTTCTGGCAATGGGGTATAAGTGATGTCACTGTTTCACCAGTTTTTCTCCTTCTGCTGTTAAAGGGATCAATGGAACGCAGCTACTTGCTATGTTCCCTTATTATCCTCCCATGTCTTGCTTACCTCATCAGCAGTGTGACACCATATTCATTTTATTGTGCTCTACTTTTACAGTAAAACAGTTATCAATTTGCCCAGTAGATGCATAAACGTCAGCATACTCATTTGGTCTAAGACATTCATTTTGCTTTGGCAATAATAAACTACTAGCAGAAAGTGCTTTACAAGGGGAAACCTTTACATGCAGAAGATCTGACAACACAATGTTTCATGCATATGAAAGTTTAAATACAGATTTTTTTTTAACTTTTTTTGTTGTTATTTTGTGTGTGTGTGTTTTTTTAAACTGTTAACATTTAACACATCCTTTTGGGCCCTCATTCTCATTTCCAGGTTTTCACCCTTAGCGCTGTATAATGACAGATCCTAAGCAGTGTACACATTCTAAAATGTCTGTCACTATTAAAACTTCATTATTTTTGTGTATACATTATTTCTGTGCTTAAACTGTACAAATAATGTTACTGTCTTGATTCATCAGGTTTGTTACTGTTGCTCACAGATTGGTGGCTTATGTTGAGATATGTACGTTTTTGCATTGTGAGTTCAGTAATATGGTGAAATGTATACAGTTATTTGTGGTAATAACAGACCTTACTATGATTATACAACTATAGTCCTTGCTTCTAAATATTTTTATTAGTTACACTAAATTATATTGCTCTGCTCCAGTTAGATCAAACGAATTCTGAAGAAAAAATAGGAAGTTTTAAAGAAATGAAAACCAAATTCACAATTTTGACTCTTATACCTCAATTATATCCCATGTCTCCTATTTATCTAAAGCTAGTTCTTCTAAGGAATTTCAGGAGAAATGTCTATGACAAAGTCGATTCCTAAATTAAACATAAATGACAATTTTCATTAAGTCTCATGAGCCATCAAAGATCAGCCTTTGAGAAGTAAAATGTTCATATGGGAATGCAGGTAGGTTGATTGCTTAAAATATCTGCCTGCCCTAAAAGAATGATATGGAGTATTACTAACTTCACTAGCCCAGACTTCATGTTAACAACAAATAATTTTGTCTGGATGAGTTTCACTTGCTCCTCTGATTTCTGCAAAGAATACAGGTACTCTACCACAACATTATTTATATGTGGCCAACGATCCTTCGACATTATCCTGAAACATCAACAACTGCTCTGAAATCCCAAGCAACAATATACCTAATTCCAATATGTAGACCAAATGTATGTTGCTTTTTGCAGGCTTCACGCAATGACTGTGATTTCTTATTTGTCTCACAACATATTTAAAACCAGTATGAGGCCTTCTAAAATCTCCACAAGCCAAGCCAAGAATAGGCCACACCCCAGTTTAACTACAATGGCCTGTTCCGGCGTGTGCAAACCTGAAAGGGGTAGCTATTAAAAATATTGTATACTTAAAATATCCCAAAATATCTAGGTGCTTTGCAAGGGAAAGAAAACCATTTAAACATTTGATCTTTAGAGACCAATCCACCAAATTTATACTAATAAAAAATAAAAAGCTTACTTACAAAAGTTAAGTAGGTTTCATTTCGAAATTCTACACGTAACGGTCATAACGGTCGACAACATCCGCCATGTTGAACTTTCTTATTTATGGCCCCATCTTCACGACATTTAGTAGGCGGCTTCCCTATGCTAACCGAAACCAATGTACATACTTATTTCGATGGTATGACGCCACTGTCGGCCGCCATATTGAACTTTCCAACATCACTAATTCTCCAACTTCTTGTGTAGGTAGAAGGCTGACCCCATCTTCACGAAATTTGGTAGGCGGCTTCCCTGCACTAACCAAAACCAATGTACGTACTTATTTCGGTGGTATGACGCCACTGTCAGCCGCCATATTGAACTTTCCAACGTCACTAATTCTCCAACTTCCTGTGTAGGTAGAACGCTGAAATTTGGCAGGCTCATTCCTTACAGCTTACTTACAAAAGTTAAGCAGGTTTCATTTCGAAATTCTACGCGTAACGGTCATAACAGTCGACAACGTCCGCCATGTTCAACTTTCTTATTTATGGCCCCATCTTCACGAAATTTGGTAGGTGGCTTCCCTGCGCTAACCGAAACCAATGTACGTACTTATTTCAGTGGTATGATGCCACATATTGAACTTTTCAACGGTCTTTGTTACTTATGGGTCCATCTTCAAGAAATTTGGTACACGGGTTCCCAACGCTAACTGAATCCTACTTATGTACATATATACTTCCATAGCCTGCAGCTCGGTCACCGTGTGAGGCGGCGTTGGGTCCCCCATCCCAACGCCTCCCACGTTGTTGGCTGCCTGCCTATATAAGGCCGTCTGTCGCTCAAGTCTCTACATTCCCTTCCTTGCTTCGCCACGGGATTCACGTCTCCCTGCTGATAACTACAGCCTTTTTATTTAATCTACGGCTTCTCTGCTGTTTTATTGTTAATTTATTACGATTATAGATATTGTGTAGGTATTTTACACTTAGTTTATATTGTTCAGGTACCCATTTCCTTTATCATTCCAACCGTACCCCCATTAACATGTCTATCGAGGTGATCACCATCGATCAAAGAACTGTCACTTACCGAGCGGTTTCCATGCCTGGAGATGGCACCTACCTTTTCCATTCTCTTTGTTACATATTGCACGACCATATCAGGTTCACTCTTGATATCCGGAGAAACATTGTGTCTTATGTATTGAATGACTGGGACAGGTTCAAGGTGTGGACTGATGACGGTACAGGAGATAATTATACTACACAGGAGCACTATAAGAGTGAAATGCTTAAGCCCTTCACCTATGGATCTGCATGTGAGTTGATGGCTGCTGCTGAATTGTTCGGTTGTCGCTTTCAAGTGTACCGAAATGGCCAAATATTATACTTAAACATCTTAGATTCACAGGTTACGATTTCAGTAGTGGACACTTTGATGTTCATGAATGTTTAAACTCTCAAAAGCTGGATGTGAAGTTATCAATGAAACTGGTTGTATACTTACAATGCTTGACAGATGCCGAATGTCTCTTCAACACAAGTCCTAAAAACACTGTCGTAATTTAAACAAACCATGAAACTCAAACCGATTATGACAGCAGCAATCCAAGATGTGAGATTTGAAACAAGATTACTGTTCAGATGGCCAACTGTACGTTGCATGCTCAAGAGTAAGCTCAGCGCACAGCTTGGTCATATTACAACCGGATGGCCGAACTCACAATGTGGTATACAAAGAGATTCTTAACAAATAATTATTGGTATATTTTCCCTCAGTTTAAAAAGGTTCAAATTTCTTCTTAATAAAATTTTTAAGGCAGTACTTCGCCGCTGCGAAGCACAGGTATTTTGCTAGTAATCTTTATAAATTGAAAACAAAAATATTCGGAAAAAGAAGGTGAAAGGAGTTGATTAAACAGGCACATATCATCAAACATTTTCCAATACATAATCTGAAAGAAGAATTCAGGAAACAGTAAAAAAAAAAATTAAAAAAACAGAAATACAAAACAGAAAGCAATACTTACATGGATGAATAGATGCAGGAATGGAGTAACGTGAGATTTCTTTCACGGAGGTTTTTACTTTGTTTACTGTGGTCCATCATTGGACTTCATAGACACCTGTTCAACCAGATCATTTGTTATCTCCATTCTACATGAAAACATGAGATTAAAATTTCCACTCATCCATCACAGCAAACTACATGGCATAAGTAACATATTAAAAATAACCATTCCTTTAAATTATTGAAGCATACATACTATTCTTTTAGTCTTTTGCACAACAGCACCAAATGTCGACACCAATGACCATTCAGAGTTATCCAGATAAAGAACAGTTGAGGATAATTCAATGTTTGATAATTTGTAGGCAAAAAGACCCTTTGAAAAGACTGGAAATCAAAAATGAACTGACAGCTCGTGGGATTAAATAGACATCTTCAGCTTACAATAGAGGGTGGAAGAGTGAGTGAGAAAATTAACAGATTATGTGACCAATGAATAGATCACAAGAAGCCAGGAAGAACAGCCAGGCTACCCCATCTAGTTATAGACGTCATGACAAAACAGAAAATGTAAAACAAAGCATTTTGGTGCGCTCGGCACAAGGATCAGGTGTAGTAAGCCACAAAAGCAATCAAAATAAATGTTAGTTAGTGGGAGCTCTGTCTCCTTTACCTACTCGTTCTGGAATGAGCCTCCATCCTCCAAGGAACCGTCCATTTGTATTGTGTCTTGAATAAAATGGGCAGAGCCTGCTTGGGGAAAAATGCAGGACTAGCTGACTTCCTTGGGCAGCTTCTCAGGTACTGCGGGTGAAAGAGAAGTAAGTGTTATCAACAGTGCTCCCCCTCGTTGTACCTCAACGGAGCCAGAAAGGTGATCCCCAGACACACATGTGTGATATTAGGTCCAGAGAGTAAAAAGTGAATTAGAATATTGGGGAAACCACAGCCTCCTATGTCTCGTAGATCAATATAACCTGGAAATATGTCCTGTTAGAATTAATATATTTATAATATCGTTGTAGAATAGTCCAGGTGACACATTATTGTAGAGGAAGTCAGTGAACTTAAACCTCAGGAGAGCAAATGCTTTCATTATGTTTGGTTTGAGTAAGAACTCATCTAGCAGCATTTTGAACCCATTGTAAATTATAAATACTCTAATGTAAGGACACTGTTGAAAAGTGGATTGCCGTAATCTAATGGAAAATTATGATGATTACAGTCGATGCATTCTTGTATTTATGGTATTCGATGAGATGAAATATTGAGATGAAAAGTATTTCTCACTTAAATATTGATACGATTTAAAAATATTGATCTGAGATCTTCTTGTGCTTGATTTTGCTTGTCTTCATCATATGAATAATTTTAATTTCATTTCTTGGCTGGGAAGATGAATCAGCAGCTATGAAGGTAACATGGAAGAATAGCACTTTACCGTATAATTAAGTTTCAACTTTAATTAAAAGAAGACAGAATTGCCTCTTTTGCAGTTTGCAGTACATTATCTAGACTGTCAGCGTTCATAGCAAAAACTTTAAGAACTGCAGTAATGGCATAACTAGAATATATTAGTATAAGTATACAAGCTTGATTTTTTTTTTTACATGTAGTAGTACAGGGTGATTACTATGCAGCCCATGTTCTTCTCACTGTGCTGCAATTCCCTGATGGACCGGGCATTCCAATGCCTGCCTCTTAAACTTTTCAGACAGGTAAAAACTGCCTCTTCCTACAAATCTCTTTAGAATTCTGTTCACGAATAAAAGAAAAGCTTCGGGCCCGATTGAGTGAGAAAACCAAAGCCCAGAGTGGCAAGTCTTTTCAACTATTCCCAGTTCTCCTGAAGTGGTTTATCTTGTCTCCATATTATATACTGTATTTACAGGTCCAGTTTAAAGACAGTGTCTCAGGCTAGCAACTATACAGTTTTTTTTGGGATGTTTTCTGCAGAACATTACATTTATCAGCTCGAGCATGGCAAACATTTTTGAATCTTTATTTTATTTCAGCAGACTTCACTCCCTCTGCCCAATATTGGTGCAGTCCAGCAGCATGAATGTCCATACCCATTTGACCTTGGCTTCAACTACTTTGTAGACTAACAGCAGACTGCTGGGCCATGTGTGTGTTCAGACTACCCATAAGCCATCACAAACACGTTGTACTGCATCATGTTCTACCCGGTATGGGTATCGTGTCATTTTCAAATTTGTCTTTACTTACTGATTTACCCTCGTATGCACTTTTAAAAATATTGGTTTGTTAATAGCACTTTATGGATCTTTACAGGGTTGTTTGGTTCCATGTAGTTCTATTATTTGACAAAGCACCATTTAATTCTAGAAAGGGTTTTTTGCTCATGAAGTTGGTTCTTTGTGCTTTGAAATAACTTCCTAATATATGAAAAAACAACACAAAAACTGAAATCTTAAGTATATGGTAGGCTACCTAGTGGGACACTAACAGACTAAGAAAACCTGAACTTAGCTTGTGTCAATGTATGCAAGAATAGTCTTTTTAAAACCATGAGCCACAAAACTCATGTCGGCTAGTCATGATTATTTACTGTATGGAGCTTGTTTTGGATCTAAATAAATAAATAAAGGTTCTTTCCAAAATCTTCATGTAGATGGGAGCCAGAAATGGTTCTCTAATGGCATTGCTCTGAAGAACAATTCTGGCACCTATATTTTTAAGAGTGCATATGCAAAATGTATGAATTATTAAATTATATAGTTGTGATGCAACACGAGGGACTTTACATATGCATCAGCATCTAATCCTTAAAACTAATTAAGTCAATTAAAGAATTGATTCACTTAAATGGGTAAATTTAAAGAATCAATTCAGTAAATTGAATTGAAATTCCCATTATTAGTTTCCAGAGTTCTAATGCATTATATGAAGCAAGTGTTACTTTGAAATGTTCTGAAAATATAACTATTATTTTAAAAAGGTTCTGTTTCTGTGACTAATGTGTTCTATTAGGCTGCTATACAAAGTTATGCATGTGCTACTGAACTTACTAGAGGTAATCCAATAAAGAAAGAGGACCTTCTTTGCACCCGTTGTTGTCGACTGTGTTATTGAACATACATATTGCAATAGTATTGTTGTCTTTAGATATCTGAAGGTATTCAGGGCATGATATAAATCACACTGTTCCTTCTCAATATTTGGTTTCTCTTTTAGGCTGTAACCTGGTGCTCAGTTTCTATTGGCTTCTTCCTTGAATTATGACAGAAGACACATAAGCAAATGATGTTCTAAATCTGCATTTTATGGTGCTCTTCTCTGTATCCCAGGGGCAGTCAGTGCAAGGAGAAGGAGCTAACTGTGGCATAGCGCTTGGTGACCTGAGGGTCTGGTTTTTATTACTTCTCTACTCCATTGTTTTCTGAGAATTTAGACATGCAAACACTACACACTTTGAGGACGCAGCCCAACATAGACATAGGTATTATGCATGGTGGTGGGGATGGTGGTTTACACTTTTGCCTCACTGATTCCTGTTCCAGGTTGTTGTCTTTTGTGCTGTTTATTTAATTCATTTTGTGTCTGCATTGGGTTATCTTCATGAACTTTCCTCCCACATCCTTAAAGATATACTGGTTAGATTAACTGGTAACGCCAGAATGGTTCTGTTTGTAAGTGATGATGAAATGGCACCCTGTTCATGGATGTTTTGTAATTTATGCTCAGTGTTGCCAGCACAACTGGTCAACAGAATGGTATTATGCATTGTCTTTTTTTGTCTTTTATTTGTTTTTGCTGAAACAAAAAGATTATTGAGTGACACATTCTGTAATACCAGAAATCGAATAGTTTACAACTTTTTCATTAATTTTAGTTCTTTTTGCTTTGACCTTCATCTTAGAATGGCTATGGCTCTTCAGGAGGTTTACATGATGTCATCTGACATTGCTTCTAACCGACATCACACACAACTCATAACCATTCACTTGCAGAAAGGTCAGTCAAACGCATCGGTAATCACACATCAGCAGAAACAGGAAAACATAAAGCTTTCTTCTCCAAGTTAAAATTTTCAAATGTCATCTTGCTTATTTAGAGAAACAGAGAATGACATTTAAGAGCAGAAAATCAACTAAAAAAGTCTGTTTATACATAAATAACCTTACATGCCCCCCTTGTCCAAGAAAGTGAAGGTAAGGCACATACAACATCTAACCATATTCTGGATTCAACTGTTTGTTAAATCTGTAAACTGTGAGATGCCAGGAAAAACAATTCTTAAAGTCCATTCAATCACTATTTGTGGCATATGGAGCTGTACTTTCTGCATAGATTTTTAAGGAGCTGAAAAACTAAATTCAAGGAAGAAGGTTATTACTATATGGGATACAAAAACAGACAAGGTATTTTTAAAATTAATGAAAAAGAATGCTTCACTTTAGAACACAATTTTATTTGGGAAATTAATGTCTACGACAATTGTAAAGAAATCATTTTGACTTGAAAAATGCTGAACTTATCCTTTAAGAAACACATGGATTTCACAGTATTGAACATCATTGAAAATCTACGGGTACATCTTAAGTGTGCTGTGCACACAGGAGAGCCCAAAAACATCTCACAGACGGAAGTGATCAGCAAGGAAGATTAGGGAAACAATTTCCAAAGTAAGAATTCAAAGACTCATAGTTCGCTCCAAAAACGTTTGCAAGTTGGGATTTGGCCAAAGGAGGTGTTACTAAATATTGACATTCTAGGGTGTCCAGACATTTGCAAATGGCACATTTATTCCTTTTTCCCTTTTGTTTTTGGTTCTTAAAAATTGTAACTATATTAAAATGCCAGTGATTTAATTTGTTAAGTTTCCTGTCAAAGTTGTATTTAGTATTTATTATTTGTAAATGTGTAATTTGGCCAGTTGATTCAAAACTTTTGCATGGAACTGTATATGCTTGAAATATCTCATTGATAGTGGTCTTTTATTAATTGAATTTAATGCATGATTCTCATGGAATACAATGCTGACTGGACACATTTCAGTCCCGCACAATTCTGAATTGGACTAAGCAGCTTAGAAAATGGTTAGATGAATGGATATTATGTTTACATTCTTCTGCGGCCCCTGTTTAAAAAATGAATGCTGGTGTTCTGCCATGGTTACAACAGAAGCGATCCAGAAACCAAAATAATATACTGTACCACACACATTTGTCGGCGATTTTTGCTTTACTATTTTTTAGCCATCAAGACAACATACAAAGATAGATACGTAGATAGAGAGAGAGACACACACACATTTTGGGGTTTATACAGTTCAGAAGAGCAGTATAAGAGCTAGTTCAAAATTTGAATTTTTTTTTTTTTCATTTAAGCTCAAAGAGTAGTCTTCTCCTGCAGGAGTTAGAGCAGAGTGAGACCTTTGATCGAGAAAGAGGATAAATCTGGCACTCAGAAGGTTTCGGGGTCATTTTAGAAGATTTATTTTGACTAAATAAATGAGGCATGTAGTTCTCCTTTTTCTATGTCCCATCTGACTCTCACTACTTAAAAGGTCTGGACCCCGTGACACACACACATATTTTTGTTGTTCAACAGCAATACCCTGTAAATCAAAGTGCAGTTCTTTTTTTTTGAGTCTTAGTACAAATGCTGTATTCTTTGATTTATAAGATTATAAGTTAAAGATATGGAATTGCACTGATATCTCATTGAAGATATGGCTTTCTGCATCTTGTTGTCTTTACTTAGTAATTTAGACAGTGTCAAATGGTATTTAATAAAGAGGTACTGAAAGCATCAAGCTTTTCTATCTAAACACATCCTTGTCAAAGAGCAAAGTAAAGAGTGCCTTTATAAAGAATCTGACATTTACAAATGTCATATTGTGCTGTTTCATAAACTTGGATTCTATCTGTTTCTATATCAGCTTACTTTAGATCCGAGATGCCCTCATTTCTTCTACAGCTGCCAGATTAGAAAGTATAATCATACTTTATTTTTTATTATTCAGCTAAATTTCAGAAATAGCTGATACAACATGTAACAGGAGAACATCTCAGAGATGACTCTTTAGCCTGGACTGATGACAGAGTACCAAAATGAAAAAGAGTGAAATGATTATTTAAAGCAAAACAAACAAGGAGAGATGATCTCGGAAAAGCACAAAATAGAAAATGAACTCATAAAACAAAGAAAACTTGCTGTCCTAATGGACCCTACAGGTTTTTACACCAGACTGTTGGGTGGGGTGGTATTATAATTTGATACTCAATTTTAATTTTCTATACAGTTCCTGGGGCTTTAGAAAATGTATACATTGGTATGGGGGTTCTCAATGGATTCCAATGGCCACATTAATTTTTTGCTTCAATGCATCTGTACTTATGTTAGTTATTTTATGTGCTCTTTCATGGAACCTTCTTGTTTTTCTATGTAAAACTTGTTTGTTAAAAGGCTCAGAGGTTGTGAATTCTCTTTTGGGTCTAACTAAAGTTTTAATCTTACGTCTACACTCTGTTTATGTGAACATTTGGTTCAGTCATGATCTTACCACTCCTTGTCTTGATCACAATTATTGTTTCTTGTTTTAGTCCTAGTTTATTAGATACTATGACTTCTGGTTACAACCTTGGCTTGATTTTTCTGTTATTCATTCTGTCTCTTGACTCTAAGTCCTCATGAGGAACTTATCAAACGTTTTATGAAAATGAAGATAATTAATATCATATGTCCCTCTTTGACCATATGCTTCCTCGTGGAATTCCAGCATATTAGTGAAACATAATCTCTTCGGTCTAAATCCATGCTATTTGCTAACACAACTGTTCTTGACATGAAGTTCCTAATTTTTGCCTTAATAATTGCTTCCAATAATTTATCCATGAAGCATGTTAAGCTTTTTGACCTGTAGTTACTTTTATCTGCCACCTCACCTTCTTTATATAACATTTTTCAGTTTCCAAGTTTTAGAATTTTTTTTAACTGTGGAGAGATTTTTGAAAAAGCATGTCATTATTTATGTCCTTGTGAACCTTGTTAAGCACTTTATGTAAATATTATCTTCTCCTGGACATTTAATTTTAACCTTATTAGTTTTTAAGAAAGAACATTTAGATTAGTAATAAATAATTGTTATTAAAAGGAATTGGAGGTTTGAGTGCCTTGTTTGGTCTCTTAATTTTTTGTTTTCTCTATATGGATTTTGTTTATGCTTTATTTCTCTGTTTAGGTGATACTTTGTTTAAAGTATTGATGTTAATTGTAGTGCTCATCTTGTCACTAAATAGGTGTTGTAAGGTTTCTAAAGTCTTTTGGAACTCCCCCCAATGGGACGACATGCCGAAGAGCATCCCAAAGCGCGATCGCCAAGTCTGTGGAACACAGCTTCTCCATTGCTGGGGCAACCGCAGGCTCCCAGCGCTGCAGCGGCTCACCGCGAAAGCAAATCCGAGCCAACCGCAGTCACGCTATAAGCACTGTCGTTGATGGCCGATACAAGGAACATTATAAATGCAGGGAACAGTATTACTTGGCCATGACCCTGCCTGATTGCAGTGTCTGTATATAACAGTGGTAGATCCCGCTACAATAAATAACCGTGCTGTTCCTGTTTCAAGCTGAATAAAGCTGGTTTTGCTAAAGTACTATGACTCAGCCTTGTGTATTGGGGTGCAAGACAGGGACTCACACGTCACAGTCTACTAAATAAATAGTATAGCATAATACTCCCAAAACCGTTTAATTCAATCAAGGGCCATTGGGTATATTTTGGCAACATCGGAAACAAGACAGGAACCAGCCATTGTGATCAGAGCTACCGATTTCCACTTGACAGATAGTCTCTTTGCTGTATGGTTATTCCTCTGGTTAACATTTATTGTTTTAGAAAGAGTCAAAGTTAACAACATCTGCATTTTCTCTGTCTGTGATTTCTGTCTAACACTTAGGTCTGTGACTTCTGCTGCTCCCATACCACATCAGAGATCAAGCTGACTTAAAGAACAAAACGTTGTGATCAAGACAATGTCATTATTAGTAAATCTGATATTTCATTCTGTATTTTTAATCAGTATTGTTGTCACCTTTACAGCTAAAGTGAAAGAAGTGTACTTAATAAATTATTAATCATGACATACTGCCCAAAAAGATTTGCAATCTGTTTCATTAATGACAGGTAGTATACTAAACAGTTCTCCATATCTTCTTTATACAGAAATGTGTTTGTCACCTGCCCTAGGAGTGAATCAGGACTCATTAGTAAACACTGACTGAATGGCAATCGTTAGGAGTCCGAGCTGCTTAAACCCAACACCAAAAAAGATGCATTTGAAGATGGTTACTTGCAATTTGATGCAATGGATCATTGGCAAACAGCCCAAGATTTACCTGGAAACCTATGGATGATGCAACACTGCTTTTCAGTCTTTTCAGTTAAGATTGATGCAAAGAACTGCAGCATATAGAACTGATGCAAATCAAATCATTTTGATACCTGGACATGTTAAAAATACAATTAGTTAAATAATGCCATTTAAAAGTTTTATGAATGGGCAAGAATGTAGGATGGGTTGTGCAAGTGCCATTTTTAGTTGGTTAATGTTATGTTAAATTGATGTAAAGTGCCTTTAGAAGACGCTTTCACTTTTTTCATATTTTGTTATGTTGAAGCATTTTGCTAAAATCATTTACATTATTTTTTTCCCTGATCAAGTGACATTCATTACCTCAGAATGACAAAATGAAACAGGATTTTAGGAAAATCTGTAAATTTACTAAAAATCTGCTCCCCTTGATGTCGCGTATCATTGTTATGCTGATGATACACAGCTTTACCTCAAAGTTAGTCCTGACATCACTTCATCTGTAAAAAAGCTGTTGAAATGTTTTGTGGATATTAAATATTGGATGGCACAACATTTCTTACAATTATTTTTGATCCTACCACATCTGCAGTTGAACTCAGCACTTGGCAGCAATGATTCATAATGATGTCAGAAACCTACTGTAGGTATCATCTTTGAGTCGTCACTAAGCTTTGAAAAACAAATCTCCACTGTAGTAAAGTCCAGTTTTTACCAACTAAGGTAAATTTCTAAACTAAAATCCTTTCTTTCACAGAAGGACTTGGAAACAGTCATTCATGCCTTTAAAACATTCCGGCTAGATTATTATAATTCCTTATATATGGGACTGCCCAAATCTGCTGTCGCGCCTTCAGCTGGTTCATAACGCTGCAGCTAGATTCTTAATTTAGTCAAGAAAAAACAATCATATCTCCCCCATTTTAGCCTCTCTCCACTGGCTACCGGTGAGGTGTCACATTGATTTTAAAATCTTGCTTGTTTTTAAAGCCTTGCATGGTCTTGCTCCAAAATACATCTATGACCTCCTTCGCCCCTACTCGGCACCAAAAGGATTGAGATCATCTGGACAAGTTCTCCTTATAGTTCCAAGATCTCAACTGAAGTCGAGGGGAGACAGAGCTTTCTCAGTTATTGCTCCTAGGCTTTGGAATGGTCTGCCTTTCCACATCAGATTAAGACCTACTTGTTTTATTCCGCCTTTCACTATGTATGAGGGGATTGTAGTAGATGTTATAATTGGTAGTTTTATTAATCTGCTTCTGCATGATTGTTTGCATTGTGTTTATTTTAATGCTTCTTTTTACAGCACTTTGGCACAACTTTTGTTGTTTTAAATGTGCTTTTAGAAATAAATAATCTAATCTAAAAATAAAAAACTGAAGTATCACATTTATACATGCAATCAGACCCTTTTCTCAATACTTTGCTGAAGCCCCTTTGGCAGTGATTACAGACACTGCAGGTTTTTCGGGTGTGATGCAAAAAGATTGGCACACCAGGATTTGGGGATTTTGTGCCAGTCTCATGTGCAGAGCCTCTCGAGCTCTGTCAGGTTGAATGGAGATTGTTGTTGGACACCTACTGTATTATCAGGCCTACATAGGGAAGTTTGATTGGGTATAAGTCCTGACTGTGACTGGGAAACTCAAGAACATTTACTGAGTTGACCCTAAGACCCACCTGCATTTTCTTTACTTTGTGCATTGGGTCACTCTCTGACTTGACTTTGATACTTTGGCCTAGTCTAAGGTTCAGAGCACTCTGGGTTAGATGTCCATTAAGGATATCTCTATTCTTCACTGTGTTCAGCTTTCCCACAGCCCTGAACAGTCTCCCACTCCCTACTGCTGAAAAATAACTCCACAGCAGGATGCTGCCACCACTATGCTTCATTGCTGGGATGTTATTGCAAAGGTGGTGAGCAGTGCCTGGTATACTTCAGATGTATTAGAATTAGGCTAAACACTTCAATCTTGATTTTATCAGACTAGAGAATCTTGTTTCTCCTACTTTAGGTTTCTTTTGCAAATTCCAAGCATGCACTTATGTGTCATCTGGATACTCTACCATGAAGCCCAAATTAGTGGGGAGTTGCAGTGGAAATTGTCCTTCTGAAAGTTTGTTCCATTATTACATAGGTTCTCTGAAGCTCATCCAGAGTGACTATTGATATCTCAGTCACCTCTCTTACCAAGGCCCTTCTCCCCCAATTGCCCAGTTTAGCCAGGTAACCAGCTCTAGAAAGAGTTGTGGTTGTTCCAAATGTCTTTCATTTAATAATTATGGAGGCCACTGCGCTCTGAGGAACCTTGAATGTTGCATTTTTTTTGGTAGCCTTTCCCAGGTCTGTACCTTGACACAATCCCATCTCTGATGCACATTGCCAGCGGTGGGACATTTTATAAACAGGAATGTGCCTTTCCTAATTGCGGGTGATCATTTCAACTGAACACAGTTGGACTTCAACCAATGTGTAGAAACAGCTCAACTATGATCAACTGAATAGGAAGCAGCTGAGCAAAATTTTAAGTGTTGGTTACTGAAGGAAAAAATGAATTGAAATGATTTTAGCATAAGGCTGCAACACAATGAAATAAGATAAAAGTGAAGGGGTCTGAAAACTTTGTATGTATTTACCTAGTTATGTTATAATGTATATATCACTACATAGATGATGGAAGGCTCTATTTTAACCCCTACAAGTTCACATGTAAATGGAATACTCCGATTTATTTCTTGTCATTCCGAATAGAGACTAGTTTAGTCTTTGTTCTCCCTTGGCAATCTAACATCGTAATGAAATAGTTTTTCCTGAATTTTTGTGACTTGTACGTTTTTGAATTTTCACTAAAGTTTTTAAAATTAACTTTATTGGACTGTAGGTTTTCTTTTCTTATCCGTTTGACTTGTGCTGAGACTCCTTGCCACTCAGTAGCTGCTTGATTTTGGGAACTTAGAAAAGACTAAGCTACAGGTTATGTTTATTTGGCATTAAAACTGCACTTCACACTTTTTGTAGCTTATATCTTGCTATTTTAGTATCTTAACCATCTTTACAGTTAATTTTTAAACTCACATATTAAGGTTTAAATAGCCTCACCATGCCATTGAAATATGTAAACCAAGAACATCAAAGCCCCATGATGCGCCGTGTCTGGGATTTTCCAAACCTTCAAAGTGCAAAAACAATTTTTATACTTCTCAGTTTTTCTTGCAGGTGATTGATACACTGCAATCATGGAGGACAACTTGTGAAAACTGCAAGGAATGAGGACAGTGGAAAATATTAATAGATCCCTGGAAGGCAGAAGGAAACAGGTGATTTTTCATAGGGTCAGATTCAACAATAGAGTCATACTTGAATGAGTGACCAGTCGGCTGACAAATGAAGTGTAAGGTCATATATGCAAGGCATAGAGATGCAGGAGTTTCTTGAAAAATAAAAAAGTGCAAAGATGTTTGAGTAGAAGCTATAGAGTTAAAGTCTCAATTGTACATCCTTCTGTATTCAGTGCTACAAAATTTTAAAAAAAGTTTCCTTTTTTTTATAGATTTTAATTGAAATGTTATGTTATAAATAAATGTAATTTTAGTATAAAACAATTTCAATTATTAATTAAATCTTATATAATACGCTGTCCAATTGTCTGTCCAGGATTTGAAATCACCTGTAGCTTGCAAACCGTTTGAACTGTTGACCTGAAATGCAGTACACATAAACTACGTGGCGTCTCTTATCTGTTTTCGGAGTGATGATTGACCTCCAAGGTTATTCCTCTTTTTATTTTTTTTTTATTTTATTGTAGAATCAACTCTCTGCAGCGGCCAGCAGGGCGTCCATGTTGCGCATGCATACTGACTTAATCAGTTTTAACGCGAAAAGATGCCGACGAAAGAAGAGAAGAAGCAGGTTGCTAGGGTGGAGAAAAGAAGAGCTGCTCAGGAAGCAGCAAGCGCATCACCCTCTGAGCAAACAAATGCTAAACGTACAGAGAAAGAGTATGCTGAAGTCTTGCTGAAGTCAAGTGTATTCACTGCACATTATTGTACAGTGCGCTGTTACTGGTATTATAAATATTACATTTTTATTAATAATGTAGCCATAAAGAGTCATATTGTATAAAATGGCATACTTTCATTTATTTTCCTGTACTTATAATTAATATAGTAATAACATAATAATAACTAGTTTTGACAAAGATAAATATGTAGTAGCCACCACTAACGCTGTGGCATAGTATAGCACAGTATGTTCTTGGTCACCATTTTCACTCATTTTGTTCTTTAATCGAATGTGTTGGCAGTGCACAGCTGCACAGTAATTTCCATCGCAGGTAACTGGCTGTTCAGCTGAGTGGTAGAACCCACTGTTCTTAATTCTCAGCATCTTAAGTACATGTCCCAGTTATGCCATCTCTAGGAGTACAGCCACAGGGAGGGAGAAGGCGACACCCATAGCAGAAACAGCACGTGTCTCACAGTTGTTTGTTAGTGGTAGATTTCCATGCTATAATTATGCATTTTCCAACTCCATGAGATACCATATTTTTTTAAAAACTACAGGATGTTTAAGCATAAAGTTGACATACTGTAGTTACCTATTGCTTACACGCCTGTGATTTATAGCAGTGTTTCTCAAACACTTCCCTAAAGCGCCAAATGAACCAATGAGTCATTGTAGTTTGGGGTCTAACTCCCCTTTAATGTGCTGGCATTGTGCTTATGAGCCAATCCCAGTCAGGCCTGACCCATGTTCTTGAACCTTCTACCATTCATTGTTCTACCCATGACCCTGGCATAGGGCCTGTTGTCTTTTTGGATCCCAACTAGTGATAAGGTGCCTGCTAGGAGAGCCAAGTTCCTCATTTAGTTAGTTCTTACCAGTTATGTGGTAAGCAGAGCAAGCAAGCAAGATCTAATTATAGATTAATTGAAAGGTTACGGTGGAAAGTTTTCTTATAGATGCTTCAAATTTTTATAGGAATGACATTAAGGCAGATTAGTATACTATGAAAGCTATCACATCAATTAAATGTTCAAAGTCCAAACGTTCATCCCTATAACAAAGACCAGAACAACTAGATTAGAAAATTGTAAACCACAAGAAGAGCTTTCTGGAGTTTTTATCCCAAAACTAAGGTTCCATGCTTGCAACAAAATCTGTTTAAATATTAGAATTTTCATGGTGTCACATGCAAGGATGCGGGTCATGATACTGGCAACCTTTGGTACTAAACAATGTCACATTTAAGAGGATAAAAACAAATCATATCCAGTAAAGACAAAACTTCATGTACATATGGCAAAACAATCAGAATCAACAATATTATGGTTTAATAAAAACACAAAAATCTTCAGGCCAAAGGTCACAGCAAATGCCAAAAACCAACAAAATGTCTTGGTTTCATCCCAGCTCATTTCAGATGACAAAGTTTTATCCACAAACTAGAGAAATGCATTTCAGTGAAGCTTTAATCATCATAAAGTGTGTCCATTTTCTGTTTATTTTCAGCCCTCCACTGCTGCTGGCAACTCAGATAACTATTAGAAGTCACAACCGGTGCTTCATTTCTCTTTATATTTATAAATAGTCTGTATGCCGCTGCGTTTTTGCATCATTGACTTTCCTTTATTTTGTTTAGACTTGAAACATTGCTTCTATTATTTGTTTTTTCATTCGTTTTGATAACTTATTCATTTTACATTTTTAATCCTTTTGTTCTAATTAACTCTTGCGTGTCCCTAAGCTTGACTCATTGATCTTTCTGCCAGTAAGCAAGTACTTATTTATATGTACAACAACAACAACATTTATTTATATAGCACATTTTCATACAAATTATGTAGCACAAAGTGCTTTACAAGATGAAGAAAGAAAAAAGAAAAATATTAAAATATGATTAGGCAATACTAAGGAATAAAGAATAAAGTAAGGTCCGATGGCCAGGACAGAAAATACAAAAAAAAAAGAAAACTCCAGAGGGCTGAAGAAAAAAAAAATCTGCGGGGGTTCCGAGACCACAAGACCACCTAGCCCTCACTAGGCATTCTACCCAACATCAATGATCTCAATCAGCCTTCATGGTTTACAGGCTTCACATAGAAGAATTAGATGTTTATGGTCATGTGGACCTCTGGCCTTCAGTCCATCAATGTAGGGACATCACAGTGCTTTGATCAGGTGGTTGTGGTGCAGTTCACCACCATAGACACCAGAAGAAGAACAGCACAGAAAGTAGGGGTTAATACGGATCGCAGAGACATGATAAAAATGATTAAATTAAATTAAATGCATATACAGAATATCAGGGTTACACTAAAATGAAGCCATAAGAAAGCCCTACTAAAATGATGGGTTTTAGCAGTTTTTTAAAGTGCTCCACTGTATTAACCTGGCGAATTTCTATTGGTAAGATATTCCAGATTTTAGGTGCATAACAGCAGAAGGCTGCCTCACCAGTTCTTTCAAGTTCAGCTCTTGGAATTCTTTTTTTTTTTTTTTATTTATTAATTTTATTACAATCAATACATAGCAATCAAGTTTTTACAAAAAAAAAGAATTATGCTAAGAACAGATCGATCCCCACCCTTGAGAGAGAGAGCAAGCCAAACGGTGTAAAATTTAAGGCTTGTAAAAATACCTAAATCAACAAATTCTCTGTGCTTTATAAAATCATTTCAAAATATTACTGATTAGATCCTGCCATGTTTTGAAAAAAGTCTGCACAGATCCTCTAACTGAGTATTTGATTGGCTCTTGGAATTCTAAGCAGACACTCATTTGAAGATATAACTACCACAACTAACAAAGAATTCTCGACCTGTTAAGTAAGACTCAAACCAATTTAAGACATTACCAGCAAGGCCCACTCACTGACTAAGATGATTTATAAAAATGTTGTAATCAATGGTATCAAATGCGGTCCTCAGATCTAAGAGGATGAGAACAGATAAACGGCCTCTGTCAGCATTTACCCACAAGTCATTTACTACTTTAACGAGTACAGTTTCTGTACTGTGAATTGTTCTAAAACCTGACTGAAACGTGTCAAGAATAGAATGTTTATTCAAGTGATGTACTTAGAAAGGATTGCATATGGTGTTTTTTGATTTAAAGAAGGCTTATGATAGAGGGCCGTGTCAAGAGGTATGGAGGGGCATGAGAAAGAAAGGAGGACCAAAGAAGTATCTGAGGATTGTTCAGGATATGTTAGGTGTGAAAGGCACTATATAGCGCCTGACCCGACACAGATTGGACACGGGAGGCACGTGTAAAATAAAGGGATTTTTATTATCCTTCAGCTGGAGGGCACGTCTTCCCCGTACTCCCCCCAGCCACAACACAGTCTCAAACACCAGTACAGCACAAGCACAAACACTCTTCTCCTCCTTGCCACCACCACTCCTCCCTCGCAACCTTGTCCTCCTCCACCCGACTCTGGCCGATGAGTGGTGGTTGCGGGCTTCCTTTTATAGGTCACCTGGAAGTGCTCCAGGTGTTTGATCACCAAGATCCGGCGGCACTTCCAGGTGTCCCAGGTGCGGGACCCAACAGGGCTGCCCCCAACTCCAATTCCCAGGGAGCCCTGTGGGAAACCAAGGCACTACACCAGCCCAGGGGGGCGGCCATCTAGCATCCAGGGGGAGGTATTGCACTGTCCAGGGCTGCTCCCCCTGAATACAGTGTGCAGGGGCGTCCTGGCTGGGCATGGACGCCAGGCGCCTGTCACATAGGATAATTATGTTCAGGATATGCTTAGAGAGCAGTGTGGATAACATAATTAGAAAAAGTTATCAGGAGTATTGTGTGATCAAGGAATTAAAGCAAAGGTTAAAGAGAAGGTTTTTAAGACAATCATAAGACCAGCAATGATGTTTGGAACTGAGACGCAGGCAGTAAAGAGAGCACAGGAGAGGAAGTTAGATGTGGAAGAAATGAGAAAGCATGAGATGGATGTTTGGAGGACAGAATAAGAAATGAGACAATGAGATGTACATCAAAAGGGGCAGAGATATCTAAGAAAGTCCATGAAAGTGAGCACAAGTGGTATGGGGAAGAGAAAGTGAGGGAGGCCAAAGCAGAGGCAGATGGATAAAGTACAAGAAGATCTGATGGAAAATGCTGTAACTGGGGAGGAGGTACAGGACCAAGCTGTTTGGAGAAGGTTGATCAAGCATATTGACCTCACCTGGAAGTGTCGAAAGATGAAGTGGAAAAAAAGGAAGATTCTATACATTTCACACAGTGTTTCAATCAGCTAGTTTCTGCTGAGATCTTGTCTATTGAAAGCTAATCCAATAGAGTTGGTTTTAAAAAAAATACTAAAGTGGCTTACATATTTTGGAATATAGTATGAGAAGTATTTTGGATTTCAGGTTTTAATTAATATCCAGAGACTAAAAAAAGATTAGTGCTTCTGTGTGGACATTCAAAAATGTGTTTTTAATTTGTAACCAAGCTACCGTTTTTGTGGCGTTTACCCCCTCTCCTTATACCTGTGTTGTCCTTCCTGTATGTGCTCCAGTTTCCTCTTCACACCCCAAAGATATACATATACTGTATATATACTGCATATATAGCTGGGTACCTGTGTGTGTGTGTGTGCACAGTAATCGACTGGTATCCTCTTCAGTTTTGTTTCCTGACTTGCTCCCTATGTCTCTTTGGTGGGCTCTGTCTCACCAAAATAGAATGCTGAACTCGGAAAATGGATACATACAATTATGTATACCCTGAAGTCTAAGGCATGTGTTCTTGTGGTTTACTTCCTTTTCTTTTGATATTACCATTATAAGTGAAAGCAATTACACATATTTTAAGATTGAAAATATAACACAGAATCAGCCGACTGTATAAATGAGAATTTTTATCTAATGCAAAAATACACTATTGGGGACGAGAACAAAGGAGGTTCTGATCTGAATTATTCTAACAGAGCTAATAGTTTTATGCTGACTTCAAACAAAGAGCATTTCTCTGTGGGTGCTTTCAGAATTGCCATCAACTTACCATCCTTTATGTGCTTTCTTTGAAGGGTGAGAGTGGGTGAGACGGATGTACTCTGTTTAAAAACTACCTAGGGCTTTGTTTCAATGACATTGAACGAGAGTGAGAGGGAGAGATTTCCTATTATGCATATGAAAATAAAACACCACAAAATTATTCTCACTTGCTAAGATTTGTTTTAACACTAAGTGTATGATATTAATTTAAGATAACTGGGTTGGCATGTTTATTTTTGGTGCAATATTTCATTCTACATTGTGACTTACAGCTGTAACATAAAAGAAGTGCTTCTTGTTTTGTGCCAATTATTTTGGGAATGGTCCCTGAATTCCTACATAACCTGAACTAAATGGAAGCAGATAGGGAATAAATAGGGTAATGGAGGTAGCACCATCAGTGGGTTAGTTAAAACATATTTATCATTTCTTAGATTAATCCAGCCTAATTTGATATTGGTTACTATCTGTGATATGCAGTCCCCAAAAAAGTATTCACTCACTTCAGAAGTGTTCACATTTTATTATTATCACAATGAATTTCATTTGTCTTATTTTGACATTGATCAACAGGAAGGAAGGGAGGCTCTGTAATGTCAAACTGAAAACAGTTCTCTGCAAACTGGTCTAAATTAATTCCAAATACTATATAAATCACAAAATAATCAATCACATAAGTACTCACCCCCTTCAAGTCAATATCTAGTATATACACGTTTGGCAGCCATGACAGCCTTGAGTCATTGTGGACAGGTGTCCATCAGACTTACAGGTCTGGACACTGCAATTTTCCCTTTTACACGTCCAGCTACAAATTCTCATTTGAACCAAGATCTGGATTCTGACACTCTAAGATATTAGCATTGTATTTTTCAAGCCATTCTTGTGTAGCTTCGTCTTTATGCTTAGAGTTGTTGTCTTGCTGGAAAACAAAACTCCTAAGGTGCAGGTTACTTGTAGACTGCTTTCAGTTCTCCTCCAGGATTCCCAGGTATTTTGTTGTATTAATTTTATCCTGAACCATCACAAACCTTCCAGGGCTTGCTGTAGAGATGCATTCAAACAGCCTCATGCTGTCACCACCATGCTTCATACAGGGGATGGTGTGTTTTTTGATAATAATGTGGTGTGTTTGGCATTTAGTCTAATGAATAAAAAGATTGATTTTGGTCTCATCAGACCTTAGGATCTCCTTCCAGGTGATTTCATATTCTCCCATGTGCCTTCTGGCTAACTGTAGGTGAGATATGCTGTGCATTATTTCTAACAGTTGCTTTCTGTTTGCCACTCTTCCATAAAGCTGTGGCTATCTCTGCAGTCTGTGCCAGTGTAGCATGTCACTCTGTCAGTGTTATCTCAAGTCTCTTGGTGGCCTCCCTCAGCAGTCTTCTTTATGCACGGTCAATATGTTCTTGTGGATGTCCTGTTCAAAAAAGATTTACAACTTGCTCCATAGTCTTTCCATTTCTTAGTTGTTGATTTAGCTGAGCTCAAGGGATATTCATTGACTTAGATACATTTTTGTCTCCATTTCCTGACCTCTGCTTTTCAATCACATTTCACAGAATTTCTTGAAGTGTTCCTTTGTCTTCATCGTGTATGTTGGGTGACCTTACTGACTTACAACCAGTTGGATCTTCCAGATAAGATGAAACCCCAGACAGGTGTCACCATTAAACTAAACATGTGACTTCTAAAACCATTTAGCTGCACAACTGATGATTTAGTGATTATTTAGGTGTGTCATATTAAATGGGGTGAAAACTTATGAAATCAATTATTGTTTGTTTTACATTTGCAATTAATTTAAACTATGTAGCAGAGATCTGTTTTCACTTTTGACATCAAAGTTTTTATCTGTTGAACAGTGCCAAACCACAAAATGAATTCACTGTAATTGAATGTTGTATAATAAAAAAAAATGTGAAAACTTCTAGGGAGTACAGTATTCAAATACTTTCTGTAGGCAATATGAGCGCATTCCCATTAAGCCTGCTTCTCAGACTCTGACATTATTTTCAAGCACCTCACCTTCTGTCTGGTTTTATACTTTCCATCTTTGAAGGTGTTCTTGCACGTCTCACACTTCCTTTTTTATCACGCCAAACTGACCAATCACGCCAATGCCAAACTGACCAATCAGATTGCTCAGACAGACTGGACACACAGAGCTTAGTGTTTTATTATATGCTAGATATATATACTGCTCAAAAGAATTAAAGGAACACTTTTTAATCAGAGTATAGCATAAAGTCAATGAAACTTATGGGATATTAATCTGGTCAGTTAAGTAGCAGAGGGGGTTGTTAATCAGTTTCAGCTGCTGTGGTGTTAATGAAATTAACAACAGATGCACTAGTGGGGCAACAATGAGATGACCCCCAAAACAGGAATGGTTTAACAGGTGGAGGCCACTGACATTTTTCCCTCCTCATCTTTTCTGACTGTTTCTTCACTAGTTTTGTATTTGGCTACAGTCAGTGTCACTACTGGTAGCATGAGGCGATACATGGACCCTACAGAGGTTGCACAGGTAGTCCAACTTCTCCAGGATGGCACATCAATACGTGTCATTGCCAGAAGGTTTGCTGTGTCTCCCTGCACAGTCTCAAGGGCATGGAGGAGATTCTAGGAGACAAGCATTTACTCTAGGAGAGCTGGAGAGGGCCATAGAAGGTCCATAACCCATCAGCAGGACCAGTATCTGCTCCTTTGGGCAAGGAAGAACAGGATGAGCACTGCCAGAGCCCTACAAAATGACCCCCAGCAGGCCACTGGTGTGAATGTCTCTGACCAAACAACCAGAAAGACTTCATGAGGGTGACCCAAGGGCCCCATGTCCTCTAATGGGCCCTGAGCTCACTGCCCAGCAGCATGCAGCTCGATTGGCATTCGCCATAGTATACCAGAATTGGCAGATGCACCACTGGTGCCCTGTGCTTTTTGCAGATGAGAGCAGGTTCACTCTGAGCACGTGACAGAAGTGAAAGGGTCTGGAGAAGCCATGGAGAACATTATGCTGCCTGTAACATCATTCAGCATGAGCAGTTTGGTGGTGGGTTAATGATTGTGTGGGGAGGCATATCCATGGAGCGTCACACAGACCGCTACAGGCTTGACAAAGGCACCTTGGCTGCCATTAGGTATCAGGATGAAATCCTTGGACCCCTTGTCAGACTCTATGCTGGTACAGTGGCTCCTGGTGCACGACAATTCCTGGCCTCATGTGGTGAGAGTATGCAGGCAGTTCCTGGAGGATGAAGGAATTGATACCATTGACTGGCCACCACACTTTCCTGACCTAAATCCAATAGAACACCTCTGGGACATTATGTTTTGGTCCATCCAATGCCACCAGGTTGCACCTCAGACTGTCCAGGAGCTCAGTGATGCCCTGGTCCAGATCTGGGAGGAGATCCCCCACAACACCATCTGTCATCTCATTAGAAGCATGCACCGATGTTGTCAGGCATGTATACAGGAACACAGGGGCCATACAAAGTGCTGTGTACAATTTTGAGTTGCTGCAATTAAATTTTGGCAAAATGGACTAGCCTGCCACATAATTTTTCACTCTGATTTTTGGGGCGTCTTTGAATTCAGGGCTCTGTAGGTTGATCATTTTCATTTCCATCAAACGATGTGGCATCCTTTCGTTCCTAACACATTACCCAGTCTATATCAGTATAGATATCCAGGAGGATTACTTTTTCCCATTGAGATCTGATGTGTTTTCAAAGTGTTCCTTTAATTTTTTGAGCAGTTTATATATATATATATATATATATATATATATATATATATATATATATATATATATATATATATATATATATATATATATATATATATATACTGTATACCATAAAGAAAACACAAAATACCACGTTTAAGGTTTTGGAATTCCGTCCTCGTATACTGTAGAGCACGGTCAGATTATGAGTTACACAAATGACAACTAGAAGGGAAAACACAGACATTTTATGAGGTGGGAACAGAAGTAGGAATGCTGGGTAAAAGATGATGCAAAAGATCTTGGGAAGGCGGTTGACGTCATCAGCAAGGGACCGGAGGTGACTAAGGAACCCGGAAGCGGCCCGGATGTCTGGATAGAACTTTGGAGATGAATTCAAGGTGTGGTCTTTTGTTGCTCATCTTTCCCGTTGAAATAAAAAGAGAGCGGTTAGCACACTGTCACAGTCCCATGTCTTGAGATTTTGCACGGCTCGTCGGGTTCTTTAGCTGCTCCCTAAACGCTTGTGTGTGACAATATACATACAGTATGTGTGTGTGTGTGTACTATATAAATATATGTATATAGTAATACAAAATATATGAAAATAAAAGGTATAAACACTGAGTAACAATTGTGGATGTTGCTGCCTCTCTTTTTAGGCTTTTCTCTTTGGGTTTCTTGGAGCATTCTGTTTTGAATAAGTTTGCAAATGAGCTTCTGCTCATTAAATATCCAGCAGGAAGGAAGAGCCAAGACCTCTGAGGTCAAACCACAAGTGATATAAGTGGGCTTCGTCTTCCAGGCTGCAAGTGAAAGAGAAGAAGCTGTTAGCAACCACATTTCACACAACGCTGTTTCTTATCTCAGAATTGTTAGGTGGATGCTCCTGATTGATATACATGCAACCATATACAGACATATATATATATATATATATATATATTGTGTGTGTGTGTGTTTATGTGTTAATTTCAAACAGTCGGTTGTGAGCATGCACTGATAGTGTGTTGCTGCTCCTACCACATGATGAACCACTTGTTCCAAGAACTCATCATAAAGGCAAATTGTTATCAAAGAGAAATATTAAAATGAAACAGCCAGGACTGTACTTCTCCAATGAAGAAAGCCACTTCTGTAAGTGAAAATGTTCCCTGTAATAAGACAGGACGCTGAAAATGTAACTTTCTCTGAAAATTAACACCCATGAAATCAGACACATTAGTTAGCTTTGTGATTTATTTGATAAATGCATGAAAATATGGAAATTATGATAACAGTGTAAACTATTACTTCACACAGTGACACTTGTTGACAAATAATGGAAAGGTAATAAATGAAGTTAATTGATTTAGAAAGAATCTGACTTCCCAATGCCTTTTAATGCCGGATACACAAACAGTATAATATGTACCACAAACTCATGGTTCAAGCTGGGTTTGGAACAAAGAAGAGTTTATTCATTTTTAATAGTCCCTGTTAGGCCAAAGTTGTGATTAAGAAAGATTTTAATTCTAAATGTGTCACTGAATACATGAATAATAAGTGTCGGTTTAGACTTTGATTTCATAAACAAGGACTAATTCATGAGATGCTGACAAGACCCTCTTTTTTAACTAAGGAGGGCTCTGCTTTTAAATGGTACGACATCCATGTTTTCTGACATTAGGGAAAGGCACTGTTTTCCGCTCATTAAAGAACATGAATATTGCCAGTAGCCTAATCTTCAAAGTGAGTAACATTAGAAAATCAATTTATTTGTTCAAATGAGAATCAATTAAACAATACTTTTCAATTATGAATATGACAGAGATGTCAATAATTTATGTACGGCCTTAATAAAAAGCTACACTTTGTCTGATTTGCTTTCTGCTACATTCGCTGCTCTGCAGGCAGGCATGACCTTTGCATATCATTTAAATCAGATGCTGAGTCTATCAGTTTATAGCACAGTGGAGACCAAGAAATATAAATTTATGATGAGGACCTTCTCAACATTTCCTCTGTGCAAAATCACACAGAAAGCCTCTTGGTACTGATCTGGAGTGATACATGGCATTGTCCAATATGATACCATTGCTCTGTAAAGTTACAATATGTCTCATAGCTATTTAACACAGCATTGATATATAATCAACATTATACAGAAATTGTTTCACCAGTCAGGTATTGTTCAGTCACAAAATTCTTTATGAAGTAATTAATTTCAAAACATAGTTAAAAAACTTTGCTTTATCTACTTCAGTCCATGAAATGTGCACCTTAAACTAAATAATTTATATTCCGAAATTTGAGGTAATCCACCAGATCTGCCATTGTTTGTAGGAACCATCATGCACTACAGAGTTGAGCTGGACCTCCAGACATTTGGGATCAGAAATGCTGCTTTAAAAACCTAAAAACTTCTTGTAGTCAAATTGATTAGAACCTATAAAATAGCTCAAGAGGAAACAATTGTGATTGAACTGAGTCCTGATCTGATTTGCTTTTTTAGGTGTATTTGCATATAACAAGAGGAGCACCTACTGAGATAGCCATGTCTGTCTGTCTCTATAAAACAACTCGGCCCCTCATGAACTGATTTTGTTGAAATTTGGTACATTTGTACTTCAATGAAATTTGTACAGACAATTCAGTTTTCCTTAAGATATATCTATACAGATTGTACAGTTCAAAGTTTTCATATTTCAAAATCTCCCATTGGAAAGCACTGATGAATCTGCAAACTCATCTATCTTGAAATAGAGAAACGTTCTGTGTGCCTTCAACTATGGATCAGTTTACTGTCTCACTTTCACCTTGGCAGCAGTTACACAAATTCAAATATATTTTTCCTTTTTTTCTCATCTGCCAGCTGCTCAGCTCTTCTTCTGCTTTTTTAGTTAAATTAACCATAAAAGTACAAAAAAAAGAAATTCTGGAAATGATTGGAAGAGAAAAGCAATTACTTAAGCATATATGAAACTGAATTAATATCATCTGCAGGTTATTATTGTAAAGAAAAGGAGTATATAAAGCTACAGCTAAATGGTATTTGAACTAATTAATTACACAGGAAAGGTGCATCTCCCCTCAGTGGTATAAACTCAGGATTGGTTTAGAAAGGGAGTTGTAGTTGATCTGTGGGCAAAAGATCAGAGCTGCAGGGCCTGCAGCAAGGACCACGCTGTGCTATACATTTTCTACAGCATACAGTATACAGTAAAAGGCTGAATGTGCCTCGAATATCTAGGACAGGGCAGGATTACAGTTTGTGTATGTAAAAAGAGTTACTTAGAATTATAATGTACAACAGGCTGAACATCAGTTACCATTTACCAGGACCCAAAGAGATGCTTTTGCTTTTGTGTAACTTGTGTAAGTGGAATTAAAATCTTTAAGATAATTGTCCTCTTTTATATTCCTATTTTAGAATAAATAAGTCACTTTTCCATGGTTTTATTTACTTATTTATAGAATTTGAATGAATTGATTTATTCTACTGATATTAGCTAAATGATGTACTTATTTCAGTTGTGTTTCTCCTTTCATAGGCAACCATAAAACCTGTGCTTTAGCACAGGTCTTCAACCTGAAGCTGAGCGTGTTTGGGCCCGGCCAGTACTTGGATTGGAGACCATCTAGGAAAAGCTTGGGTTGCTGCTGGAAGAGGTGTTGGTGGGGCCAGCAGGTGGTGCTTACCCTGTGGTCTGTGTGTGGATCTCAATGCAGTGATGGGGACAATGTGCTGTAAATGTGGTGCTCTCCTTTCGATGAGGCGTAAAACTTGAGGTCCTGATTTTCTGTGGTATTTAAAGATCCCTGAGCATCTTTTGAAAACAGAAGGGTTTATCCTGATGTCCTGGCTAAATTGCCAATCATAGCCTCACCCTTTCTGGCCCACTAATCATTCCCTGTCTCTAAGTAGCTGTGTCTTTCACCCCTTCACCACCTAATAGCTAATGTGTGGTGAGTGGACTGGAGCAGTAGTGGCTGCCATCATCCATGTAGGTGCTGCAAATTGTCTATGTAAAGTGCTTTGAGTACCAAGAAAAGTGCTATATAAACGTAATTAATTATAATTATTATTAATAATGATAATGATGTTATGCTAATATTGTTCATTTTTCATTAACAGGCTATTTTTCTTTTGATAACTATTATTTACTACTCTATTGGTCATACTTTCAAAAATGGCACATTTAAAAAAACTGAACAACAGTTAGTCACAGATCCTCCACCACTCACACACATCAATTGATGCCATTTTTACTTCCTTTGAATTGGAATCCTCTGTGTATCAATGTTCTTGAGCCACAACAACCCAATGTAGCTACATTTTTAACTACATAACATTGTAAAATATTGTTAAAAATCAAGTATTTAATGTAGTCTACTAAGGCGTAATTGCTCTCTATTATCACTGTTATTTTTTATGACTCATTGTTGCAAAAAGTTTTAATAATCATTTATATGATGTAAGTAAAGAAAATATGAAACTACTTTTATATCAGTTAACTTAGTGGCCAAATGTGCCTGAATATGTTCTAACTTGTTAATTCTTTTAGGTCAACTTTTATGTTTTTCTTTTATAAGTGTCCCAGCTTCTGAGTTTCTTTTGAGCCTACATTTTTGGACAAATAAGTAACACTTTGAAAATCCATCAAGGATCCTTATTAGTTATTAACATAATAAATGTAAAGGTGATATAGTCAAAGACAATATGTTTCCATAAAATGTGACTCAAGTGAAAATCTTCAACGAAAAGAAGACAAGGTCACTATACAAAATCCAAATACAAAATTGTGTCTCACATTCCCTCCAGTGAAGGTAAAGGAGGTGCCCATCGGACTACACTTCCCAATGGGGACCCCCTGAAAGAATGGCCATCGGACTGGAAATCCCAAGGATGACAACAGCCCCGATACCCAGAATTCCTAGGAACACTCTGCTCCCAACTCACTTGTCCTTTTACTGCACAGATGCCCTTCACCCAAATCTCCCTGAAATCAGTTTTGCAAGTGTGTGATGTCTGACATTACATGTAAGGAGCTGCTATGAAGTAAAATAAAGCCATGTTCTACTTTTGGCAAAGTGTTAAATATTAAATATTAATTATATATTATATGCTATAGTTTGTCATCATGGAAGATTAATAGTAATGATAAAAAAATATCATTCATTCATCAATTCATCATACCATTTTTATAAACTTCACTGCATTCGTTGAGGTTGCTCATAAAGCTTTTACTGTTTATGTTGGTACGGAAAGTACTTGTATCATCCTAAATATACTAATTAATCAATCTCTTGGCATTGAAAGTAATTATTGTATAAACTGTGTTGCAGGTGCTGGTTTATATTTTGTAAATTTGAGTCTTTTTTCCCAGTATATAGAAACTCATTTTAATCATAATTATTAAGGATTATTGGGCCAATTGTCACACTTAAAACCTTTAAATATCAGCTTCATTCTTTCCAATAACCTTAGAGTGAATGAAAAGTTTAAAAAAATTGAAAATTGAAATCTTTAAGACCTTTTCTGTACAATAAATATTCTTATATGAGTCTTATTACATTCTGTCATAATCAAAGGGCAAATACCCACTCCTCCCAGAATTCATCCCTTTACTTCACATTCAATCTTCATACTTAGTCATTAAATTATCGGCTCCATGTCTAGGTAGCCTAGGGCCCTTAGGTGGTCTCTGTGAATTGCAAATCACCTGAATGAGATTAATAAGAAGCACAACTTCACTGAAAATGCATGGACAGTAGAAGCATAATGAAATTAAAGCATTTTGCAGCAATGAATTTGTTTTGGCCACATCAAGATTTGTTTAAATTGTATTATAAGCAACACCAAGTATGAACCAAACATGCTCTACCATCCATCCATTATCCAACCTGCTATAGCCTAACTACAGGGTCACGGGGGTCTGCTGGATCCAATCCCAGCCATCATAGAGTGCAAGGCAGGAAACAAACCCCGGACAGGGCGCCAGCCCACCGCAGGGCGTGTACACACACACCAAACACACACTAGGGACAATTTAGAATCGCCAATGCACCTAACCTGCATGTCTTTGGACTGTGGGAGTAAACCAGAGCACCTGGCAAACTCCACGCAGGGAGGATCCGGGAAGCAAACCCAGGTCTCCTAACCGAGAGGCAGCAGTGCCACCCACTGCGCCACCATGCCACCCTCATGCTGTACCAAAAATATACATTTCTTTTCATCACATGCTCATGTGATCTCTCCTAAGAAAAAACATGATGACAATTGAGATTACAGCAGCCTTAAATCAGACAGAATATTGTTGAACTCTGACAAACTAAATTCAAAGATCAAAACCAATAACAATATATTTCAAAACTTTACAGTACCATACAAAGATGATAGGTACTATATAAAAATGTGATGCTTTATTTAAGAAACTGTTCTTTCTGAATCGTCTTATACAGTAGCATGTAGAGTGTGATGTGTGTGATAGCCTCAGTAACGCCATGCTTTCTGTTTCATTACTACCCATTATAGCAGAAATGTTAAACTACATAAGTCTCGTTTGAATTGTCTCTGATATTCCAGCAGATGTGAATGAAATTAATGGGTCAGATTCGTATTTTTATCATTTTATTTCAGGTTGATTGGGCACAAGTTTTTTTTTTCATAACTGCGGATTCATACAGGTTGAAATAAAATGTAAAGCATTCTGTATGAGTTTGCAGTAACTATGACTGCCTGTTTAACTAAGACACGCTCACCCACGCTGCATTATTTGCACCAGCACGTCAATACATTTTATTTTGTTCTCTATATGAACTTACATATTTGCAGTCCAACTCAATGAACCAGATGTTTGCCAAATACCTTTAATGTGTTTAATTATTTTGCGATCTTAAGAAATTAATAAGAGATACAGTAGGTTGTGTTAAGGTTACACCATTTATCTGTATGCTGATTGGTGTAAGCTAAAACGGTTCTTGACTGTGTTATGCAAATAAACCTGCCTTACTTAAGACTGTTGCTCTAAGCAGAGCATGTGGCTACATTAGACTTGATGGAATAAAGGATGTCCATCTTTGGAAACATTGATAACAGTGATGCACGACTATTTTTTATTTACAGAGTATTTTCCATAGCAAAAAGTAACTGCAAAAGTAGAAAAATCCCTAACAGACAAGGGGGTAAATTAAACTATTAGTTTAGTCAAACTAGAGCTTAACTCAGTGAAGGAAGACTGAAAGTACACAAAGAGGCAACAGATTACGACTGTACTGTTCATGATGTTAATAATTACAAAGTTTGCCAGAGCAGATGGTGTGAGCTAGTGGTTAAAGCACCATAAACTCACAGTTTGTGTTCTGTGCAGTGATTTATTCTGGAGATGCACTACTGGCGGCTGATACCGAGTGGTGTGCCTTCACATGCTTTGTATTTAACCACTGCATTTCAATTGTGTTTTCATCAGTGTTGGGCAGTTGTAGGTCTGAGAGTTGTGACATATTTTGTGCTTCTCACAGACTTCTGTGTTTTATTTTTGTATATAATCTTATTTTTTTATTAATTTTCTGTTACCAGGGTTATTACTTATGATTAACAAAACAGTGGAATTATAACTCAGAAATAGATTTTTCAAATGTGAAATACAAGTGAGATCAAAACCCTGTGTCAAATGACCTCCTCTGCTCTGCATTTTCCTGACCAGTGTGCAGTCTGTGGCTAATTAACTAGACATCCTTCAAGCAAGTCTGACTTTACAAAGAGACATCAAAATATCTCACGCTGTTTGTTTTTTATATTTCTTTTGTTTTTGAGCCCAAAACTTCAAGGAAAGAATAAATATGCACATTGTGTCTAAGGATGGACAAAACAGTTTGTAAGTAAAATTATATATCCAGGAAGTAATAATTAACCAGGTAAAACTAAGCAATTCTATCAATGACTAGTGCAAACAAGATTACAGACAAATAAAACTAATGAATATTGCACTTTTGAGATCTATGATAGTACATCAAACATTTGGAAAATTCAGTGGAGAATAATAATAGTGTAAGGATCTCCATTCTATGGCTTTTGGGGCACTAAAACGTACAGTCTGGCCTCCTACACAAAGCAGCTGTCCTCTTGCAAAGCCAGCAAACAAAACATTCAAGAAAACTCACTCCATAATCAAAACCATTTGAAAAGTGAGAGAATGTTGGAGTTTATGGCTGAATGACGCGGGCTGTCACAACAGTCTGGGCCAGACTGTCTAATCCATTGAGGAAAAGACTTGTATGTAGAAAGGATAGTGAAAGCACTGAGACGAGATTGCTCTCAGAAATGACTTTCAACACACAATGGCACTTATGCTTTTAATGAGAAAAACCGCAGTCTGAATTACAGTAAAAGGGTCTTCTATCTATGCCAAAATGTCATCTTAAAAGGAAGAAGGGCAAAAGTTATTTTCTAAAAGCAAATAACTGCTGTTTTTTTTATCTTTTTTCATAGAAAAAAGTGTTTTCACATAAGAAGTTGTAGACTCAAATCACAGAGAGGGAAAACAGAAATGATATAAAGAGATATGTTTTAAATGCAGTGCACAAGGTCACTAAAAAAAGGCTCATCTGATTGGCTACCATACGTAGAACTGATTAGCATCTCAGACTCAAATTGTGGGATCATGAAGGGTCACATTTGAAACTTGAGGAGTTAAATTATACAAAGTTTCATGGTAGATTAGGTGCATTTCTTGTTTTAAGAGATCATCACAGTTGATTGGCTTTATAAAACACAGGTGATACCGAAACTTTACACTGAAGAGAAGTGACGTTCTGCATGGAATCTAACTTGCTTTTAATACATTTAACTTAAAAAATAAAAATGATATTTAAAGCAATGTGTAATTTACAATTTTTTCAAGTCTAAATAATTTAAGATTTTAAATTGAATAACTGAATGCTTTGCACATATGGAGCTGGAGTGAATTCTGTGCAAGACTGTAGTATCTGTAATGAATCAAAAACACTCATTAGATTGTGTATAAACTTCTTCTATAAGCTGAGTAGAATATTAGGGCTTATAGTACTCTCTAGATGTCTGGGTTATATTTTAATGGTTAATAATTTTATCTCTGTCTGTGTTCGTGATTACCGTTGTTGCATTGTGGACTTCCTGCTTTTGTATTTGTTGTACAAAGAACTTTTTGGTCTTCTCTCCATGTTCATAGTATTGATGTCACGATTTAAAGATGAGCTGTTCCATTTCTTTAGTTGTCAACAGGTTAGACTCTGATTGCAAAACCTGTCTTTTCCTATAAAATGTCTCATTTGGAGACCTAGCGTATTCTAGATCTATTCTGGTAATTTTGCTGATTAACTCAGATGCCTTCTTCATCTCCATTTTATTTTTGTGACAAAGATATGAAATAATCTGTCCTCTTAAAAATGCCTTCAGAGTATTCCTGCAGAGTCTTCTGAGGATGCATTTGGCTCAAGAGAATAATCAATTTGCTTGGATATGAATTCTGTACAGCTAAAGACAGGGGGTTAAGATGCCAGCTACAAGCTGAGTGAGTAGAGAATAGTAAGTTAACCTTCATTATCATGGTTGGAGATAACAATAGTGTTGTACTTTCAAGGTTTGATAATGGGGAAAAAAATTAATTAACCAATCGATGCTGTAGGGGGAAAACTGTGTGCTTCTAGCATGCTAAGCCACCTGGCACATTAGGGGATTGGAGTTATAAAGAGTTTGATCTTTGCTTCAGTTGGGGATTATGGGGTGTGGTGTGAGGGACTATTTAAGATTTAAAGCAGTTGTCAGTTGTGATGCAAAATATTCCCAATTGTAAAATCTCACTGGAAGTTTAATTTATTATCCAGAAATTATATTTTTGCCCACACATAAGAAGATGAACCCTAGGAAACAAAGACCACAGAATATGGGTGGTTCATTACAGTTAGTTAGTGGAAATGTTAAAATTCTTAATCAGGACCCTAAAAGAAAAAGGTGCTTTTGCATTTCAGTTCTATGATATCAGATATAGTATTCCTGAAAGAGAAACATCAAACTACCAGAGGTCAGTTTTGAGTAAAAACGTAGTACACTGCACAAGTATTTAATTCCTAGTTTTAATAAAACACAAATGGTGGGAATTTTATAGCTTCTGAGACAAGAGTGGATCCTAAAAGTCACTATAGTATGATGATAAGAAAATTAAATTAAACTAAAATAGGTCTGATCAATATATATGTGCCAAACTTAGATAAAAAGAATTTGTGCCAAACGTTTTAGCAGCAATTCATAATATTAGATTACACAAACTCATATTAGCAGTGGATTTAAATGGCATATTAGACCCTGTTTTAGATCAGTCAACAACAGCTGCCACTGTATTATCCAAAAGTGTAGTTCATGAAGGATAATAACTTGTCAGAGCCATGAAGATTTCTCTATCCTTACTTGAGGTAATATCCCTTTTTTTCCACAGTACATCATAGTGTTTCACAAATTGACTATTTCCCTTTTAGCAACAACTTTTTACCCTTTCTTAAATTCTGTAAATAGGATACAGTCAATAGAATTTAAGTCACTAGCCTGTACTGATATAACATACAGTTGTCAATTTAGCCCTTTAATTCTAGCAGATGACAACTTCATTATATTTATCTCTTCTCAGACTGATTTTTCTTTAAAGACTAATTTAAATCCAGAGATATCAGCAGGAACACGTTGGGAGGGGTTGAATTTATATTTGAGGCAGCAAATTATCATTCATATCTAATAAAAATAAATGGAAAACTAAATGGACATCAGAGTTAATTACAGAGAGCCCCAAAACTGATAAAAAATATATATATGCTGACATAACAACACACAAGTAACAAAAAATGTCTGTCAGAATTTAAAACAAACAGAATTTAATCATTTGACTACAGAAGAAACAGAACAACTAATTGTCAAGCACTACACTCTTATTATGACTGCAGTTAAAAAGCTTATAAGAGTTTACCTTATAAATGCATAAAAGGACATATGAAAGTTAGAGATTAAAAATATAAAAGGGACATTATTTAGTGAGCATAAAAATACGGCAGATAAATAAGAAATATTACAAATCTTTATACATGTCGCAGTGTACTCAAGTAGTAGTCAAAAGGAACTCGCTCCATTAATGCCAGCTATGTTTGATGAAGCAAAAGACAACAATATTCTCAACCCCCTATACCATCTGTTGATCACTGCCTTCTCTAAGAAAAATAAAGAACCTTTGGAATGCATATCTTATACAGGAGACCAATCTTATTACTGCATCATGATGTCAAGGTATTGGCTAATGTTCCAATGAAAGAAAAATTGTAAAATCATATATTACAATGTAATATATAAATGAAGGCTATCTGCTGACTTTTCTATCTAAGTGTTACAAAGATGCTTGAAGATCTTTTTAAACCCATTTTTGGCAGTCTGATGGAAGGCACAAAGCATCACGTTAATAGTGGGTCAGCGCTTCACCTCTCTCTAGCAGGCACACTTAATATAGTTAAAATATTTTAATTCCTGTTTCAGAATATGTTTATAATTATTAATTAATCATTTATTGAAGGACTTGATTCCATCCTCAGCTGATTTATATGTATGGAAAAAAGACTACATATTTAAAAAAAAATCATCATTACAAAGATCAAAAGCAAAAGGTGACATGGCACTGACTGACTTTCAGTCATGCTTACTGAGTTGTGAATATTTGCAATTTGAGCCAAGAGAGAAGAAGTCGGTGCTTACTATGCAATATGCAAAAAATCTCATAAGGAGTTATCTCTATGCTCAGCTCTATATTCTTGTCTTTAATAATGATCACTAATTTACTAGTAATCAGATTGTGCTTCACTTATTCAAGATTTTGAACCAAAACACATTCTGGGAAAATATTTTTCATGATCTATCATCACAAATCCTCCTACAGACGTCTTTAGACTAATTTTAGACAAGCTTAGACTCTCTGGTGATAAACTGACTGTTATTTCCAACATTACACTGTTAACGTGTTGACTAATTCTACTATAGAGGAGTCCAATTGCAACTTCCATAACTCAATGAAAACATATTTTAGATTATCAAAAATAAGAAAAAAATCATATTTAGTTGTGTGAAACCATGCAGAGCTCCTTTAGAATTTGGCAAGACTGCATTCAAATTATTCAAAAATAAGACTGCTAAACTGTAATGTTTTAATTAATAACAGGTTGTATAACTCAGTGGGGCTCTTTTTTATTATGACTAGCTCCCTGATCTGAATGAGGGTGGGGGGTTTAGTGGGATTTATGATTACAAATCTTAACTATTTCTGAAATTTTAGGGATTGATTGTATTTCTGATTGCAGACTTTATGTCTTGAATTTTTGTTTTGCTAAAACTTATGTTTCTTTATCATTTATCATTGTATTCTTATGTAATGCATAGATTTGGAATAAATAAAACTACAAAAAAACTGCAAAATGTAACAAAATAATGGACAATTTTCCATTATAATTAGTGACTAGCAAAATACCCGCGCTTCGCAGCGGAGAAGTAGTATGTTAAAGAAGGAAAGAAAAAGAAAAGAAAAAAATTTTGAAAATAACGTGATTGTCAGTGTAATTGTTTTGTCACTGTTATGAGTGTTGCTGTCATATATATTTATATATAGCAAAATACCCGCGCTTTGCAGCAATGTCGTGTGTTAAAGAACTTATGAAAAAGAAAAGCAAACATTTTAAAAAATAATGTAACATGATTGTCAAAGTAATTGTTTTGTGTATTTGGCGTCAGCGTCACGAAGTTGTTTTCGTCTACCTGCATCAGAAAATGTACCACAACGTCTGACACGCCTCCTTTTTATTGTTTTCTCACAGCTTGGATTGCTGCTGTCATAATGGGTTTGAGTCTACATATCTATATACATATCTACATATACACACATATATATATATACATACCTATCTACATCATATATACACACACATACATACATACACACACACAATATATATATATGTGTGTGTGTATATATATACAATGTAGATAGGTGTGTGTGTGTGTGTATATATATATGTATACACATACATACAAACATACACACACGTATATATATGTGTATATACAGTATATGTATGTGTCTATATGTGTGTGTATAGCTTTGGTCACGGAAAAATAATAAAATGTAGTCTATAAGTTATTAAACAGTAAAACATTAACGTTTTAAGAAGTAAAGGTACATTGAGCACTACTGGAGTGTTTGTGGGTAAACTACATCTTAAAGACGGTGTAACAGAACAGGTAAGTAGTACTAACAGCAGCTAAAATGTATATGGATGATCTCTCGGTAGTTGATCCCTTTTGAAAGACGCTACACGACGGCTGTGGTATAGAAATTACATTTTCTATGTGAACGTCCAAATTTGTGCCTCTGGTAATGTGCCTTACCGGCAATTAAAGAAAATTAGTTTTGTGTCCTCTGCAGTGTTAAGAGAGAAAGGCTTTGGTTTGGGATAAAAGGAAAAAAGGTGTAAAGAAAGGAAAGTTGCCTTTTTCTTTAATACAGTGTAGAGAGATGTCTTCTCTGACGATATGAGCGCCTTTTGGGGACAGTCGCAGTGGGTCTTGTGTAGACTGGTGAGACGTCCCTGCCATTAATCAGCTGTGATGGCACTGTCAGTCCTCCACTCGTGTGCGTGTCTTCATAATCCAAGCTGACGACCTCATAATCGTATACGTTGAAAAGAAAGTGCGAAGCTTCTTAATATTAGTTCGCTGCAGTGTAGAAAAGGGGTCCCGTTGTTTGCACTTGTCTGGGCTATAGCTCAGGGGGAGGATGAAAAAAATTAAAAGTGCTCACTTTGACTTAAGGCAGAAGCGCAGTCAGCATCTCAAAGGCCGGCACAGCTATGCGCGCGCACCGACTGCTCGACTTTCGGTGGGCAGGAGACCCCACTTTTTGCAGACACGTTCACTTGATCAAAAGTCTCAGCGATCTTTGGAGGTCATTCATATATATATATATATATATAGCAAAATACCCGCCTACTGCAGCGGAGAAGTAGTGTGTTAAAGAAGTAATGAAAAAGAAAACAAAACATTTTAATAATAATGTAACATGATTGACATTATTATGAGTGTTGCTGTGATATATATATATATATATACACATATATATATATATATATATATATATATACATATATATATACACACATAAACATATATATACATATACTGTACACACATATATACAGTATATATACATATATATATATGTGCACAAAACCACGCTTTTATCAAGGCTTCCATCGGGTAGTCTTTTGAAATGAAATTTTCCTCCAATCAGTCGTAGCAACACGCTTTCTTCCGACTGTTACATTTTTGTAGCTCTGATGTGTGCATCAATGTAATCGGTGTACCAGGAAATCATGCATTGACAGAAGTTTCCCTTTGCTTGGAATGCAAAGTGTGATTAAATGCGTTATTTTTTAACGTGTTATGGAGTACATGCATCGAAGCTTCTCAGCTGTGCTTGTGCTAAGAAAAGGAAACATTTTAAAAATAACGTAGCATGATTGTCAATGTAACCTTTTGTAAGTAGTGCCTGTAGAATTCAGAGTGTGGAGAAACTGTAGAGATAGCGTTTGTATTAACTTGTGGATTTTTCTGTGAGTATTTGGTGGCAGTGTCACAAAGTTGGTTCCGCAAGACTGCGTTGCGGAGCTCAGCTCACAGCGAAATGAGGTGAATGGGAGGGGAGATGATGATGTGACTCTCCCACCTGCCTTAACTGTCAATCCCCCCACAAAGACAGTCTCTCGGAATTTGCATAAGCACAGCCCTTCTACGTGGGAGGCGTGATGATGTCACACGAAACTCCGCTCCCACGGCCATCAAACTCAACTCCATTACATTATATGGAGAAAAATAGGTTCCAGTTATGACCATTACGCGTAGAATTTCAAAATGAAACCTGCCCAACTTTTTTAAGTAAGCTGTAAGGAATGAGCCTGCCAAATTTCAGTCTTCCACCCACACGGGAAGTTGGAGAATTAGTGATGAGTCAGTGAGTGAGTGAGTGAGTGAGTCAGTGAGGGCTTTGCCTTTTATTAGTATAGATATGTAAACCCCACAGAATTCACTTTGCTGTGAGTTTGGTGAAATCACAGAAATGTTTGTAAACTTTGCCGAACTCCATGAAATGCATTGAAGTCAATGGGAACTAAATTTGACTGGCTTATAATGAAGCAATGGTATTTTAAGAAAAATAGGGAAATGTATGCCAACTATGATGGATAAATTATTGATGCCAAATATGTGATCTGAGCTGGGAAGCAGCAGTGCTAACCACTGCCCAACTGTACCCCAAACAACAAGAGAGGCAGACTGAATGAATGCCACAACTAAATTACTACAAATGGCTACAAATAGCAATAAATATATAAAATATAAATCATTGTGCTCACAGAGTTCAACTCTTATGGCACATATTGGTGGGAACATCTTTTTCATTTCCCATGTACCTCTGCAGATGCTTCATACTCTCTTTTTCACAAATTAATTTGTAGTTTTTATTGTTTCACACTGTGTCCTGTGTTTCCTGAGGGATTTCATTTACATCTTGTTTTGGGATCAAAGCTTTTCACATGGCTAATTTGCATGAATAATTAGCCATACGGTGCTGGCTGCCAGCACACAGGGATCAGTGTTATATATCTGTGAGCAGTACTCACAATATTCTCATTATGGTCAGCTATTGTACCCCTGAAATGAAAATACTGAAAGTTGTCTTGTTTTTAAATACACTTGGGTAACTAAAACTACTTTTTTCTCCCTCTTGTGCTTGTGACCAACGACTGACATGTTGGCAATGATCTTATAGCAACAACACTTTGGCATTATTATTATTATACTACTAATCAAGTCAAGTCGGGGAGCATGCACTGGTACACGATGAAACAACTCAGGATCCCGGTTGGCAACCCCCCAGGCAGACACGTTGTCCAGTCCCACCCTCCGGAAATGACTCTCTATCTGCCACAGCCAGGTGTTATGTAGGCGACCCCTTGGTCTGGTCCGGCCACTCAAGACCCCAACAATAAGGATCTTACGAGCTGGATCACCCTCGGGGAAACGCGCCACATGGCCGTAGTGGCCGACACAAAGTCAAACCAACACAACCCAAGGATTTTCCAGAGAGTCCAGTCTTTGTCTTAGGTCACTGGATAGCGGCCATGTCTCGTAACCATATAGCAAGACAGGAAGAACCAGGACTCTAAAGACAGAGTCCATCACTGGACATAATGACAACACTCCGCTAGTGTACCTGGCCAGTTCAAACAAATCCTATGAGACAAATCGAAAGCCCTGGAGAAAATCCTTACACATGTAGGCAGAAATTCAAGTGCTGCCTAATAGTCTTGCTGCCAAAATACAGTTTTATTTGAATATGAATTCTGATGACAGCTTTTTTACAAGACATTCCATTTACATGTTTCCTTCCTTGTGACTCTTTAAAAACAATTATATGACAACAAACTGTAAGCATATATTATGAACATACACTATACTGTATTACTTTAGAAGAAATTTCATTTTTATCACATTAAAGTAACATTAAATAACAGAAGGGAAAATATTTTCATTTAAAGGAAGTCAACTAATTATGCAACCTGCTTACATTTAGTTGAAGAAATGTCCTGTCTGAACGCAGTGGAGCATCCCTGCAGAGATCAGGTCATGATAAACGGCTGTGGTTATTGACTCTACAGGTGATCTCACTCATTATTAATAAATTCTCACTCTTCTGGGATGTCCAAGTACACATTTTCTGCAGTATAGTTTGCAGATGTTACAAACTTTAAGGGAAAAACTGGTAATTGTTTTCAGTAAAGGCAGACCACGGTTAAAAATGCATTTTCTGCTTTTTAAGAATTGTAGCAAATGGTGTGAGTAGCTTTCAAGAACCCTTTCTAAAGCTCTATCTTGTGTTAGTCACAATGGCAGCAACACTAAATATCTTCAAATGTGATTAAACAGTAACATCACCACTTATAGCTGCAAGTTAGAATTGTGTCTCTATGCCCCCATCATTATGAACAGTGCAGGTTGTGAAGGGTGAAGCTGGGTGCCCAGTTTCGCTTGGTCACACTGACTTTCGTTTGTTTTTTCTCTCCTTTCTTAATTTACTATTTTTATACATTACCAATAAAATGTATTACTGTTGTTAGGTTGTGAAAACATAAGACCTTTGTTAGATAGGTGTATTATAAATGTCTTCCCAGCACCTCACCAAACCTGCATTAAAGCCAGTGAGCCAGAAATATTACATTTTTTTAAACACACAAGAGAGTGTCAAATATTGAGGACACAAAATATAGAGGAACAGATGAACAGAATGCTTATTGTACCCAGGGCATAGCTGTGATTGGGTTGATCCCACGCATGTCATATCAGTGTTATGATGGACGTTATTCATTCGTTTTTTTATTAGTTTTCTCACCTTGTGGGAATAAAGTATACATCTTTTCTTTGCCTCAAGGAATACTTTTCTGGTTTTAGTTTTGTGTTTAAAGCCTTGTAAGAAAAGTTATAATTTTTTTATTATTATTTCACCACGCTTAATTGGGAAACACTATTTTCTGTTATTCAGTTTCAGTATGGATCTCATCCAGAAGACAACATATGTGACATCCCTGGACAACCAAATAAAAGTCGGTACGCACATCCCTTACTTATCCAAGGTATGGCTATTGAGCGTTTTTTAGTTTGTTACTCTGTTGGTGTGATTCTGCTGGTGTAAGACTTAGTGTTTGTTTAGGAATTTTGACTTTTTGATCAGCATATGGGATTTGTTGGAAAGATTATTTTGGCTTCCTGGTTAAAAACATGGCACATTTTTCCCACATTCCTTCTTCTGGTCCTTATCATTATAAAGCTTCTCTGTCTCCTGTGGATGGAACAATGGGGTGGCTTGCCTAACTGCACAGCTCCAAAGTACAAACAACTGTAATCTCCTTCTCTGCTCTTGTTGCCATTAGGACCCCAACCTTTTCCTCTTGCCAATGAGCCTTTACTCCAGCTATCCTCCCATCTTCAAAGACAACCTTTGATCTGCTTTAAATCTTTCATAGTCTACAATTTTAAAAATGTATCTCTGTTTATGTCATTTGTTTGTTTGTTTAAAATGGCCAAGTACAAACCATTTTTCTATTTATGTTGTTATAGTAAAGAGAATAATTTTAAAAAAAAATGACCTAGTATACATCTCAAGGTAAGGCTACCACATACTTAAGCTGCATATTCCAAATAAGTTTGGCACAGAAAGTGTTCTTATAAGCAAGCAGCTGAATTATATGTTCTGTTACTAACTATGATTGATGTGCTATTCCTGCCTGTTGCTGCAGTCTTTGGGTGGTGACAATTGTGGAAACATAAATAAAATTTACCAAGAGTTATGTTTCTTTTGCCACAGTCTAGTCCATCCAGGTCTTTCCTGCCGGTGCCTGACAGTAAACTAACATTGTAGCTAACTCTCACCCTTCATCTTACACATGGTGAGCCTACAAGACAGTTGCAGCTGTTCAGCTCAATTATTTTGGATGCCCAACCATCAGGTACTCGTTGGTGAATGCCACCTCCAGACTTGGCTGCAGAAGTGTCCTGCTAATCCTGACCCAGCCGGGGTACACTGGTTCTTAAGTAATACCTTCTTTGTGACGGTCTTTGTGAACCGTTCTTTGTCTGACCTTTCAGGCCAAACCTGTTTGCTATGGGAGACGCTGCCAGAAGAGCAGAGCTTCAAATGACCAAGTTCTGAGCATCTCTAAGTTGCACAAACCCCACCATCACATCAATGTGATGGTCCAGGGTGGAGACCAAGCGGATAGAGGAACACAGGTACAACTACACTTTTTTGATATTTACAGATATTAATTTATTTTGTTTTACATTATAGTAGTAGTAGTTGTAGATTATACAATAAAACTAGTATGATCAGGAGTGCTGAACAAGGTAAAAGAGTAAGAGGCTTCCAAAATGGCCGCATAAAACAGGCCAGAAACCTTTGCTGGCCAGCACAGAAGAGGTTAACTCCAAAGCCAGTCACTCACTGCTACTACCAGGCTTCGTTCTAGTAAGCCCTGAAAAGTAAGGACTGGCTTTTCAGTTCAAGAAAATGCAATTAAGTGCCAAGGTAAATCAATAATGGCAAACAGAGTTGTTAATAGAAGACAATGCAAATCATTATAAAGAATATTTATTTGCAAAAATGGAAAAATCCAAAAAAAGCTCAAAAATCCCAAAAGCAGTGGCCAAATGGCAATTGATAAACTTGTCACCACTGGCCATAATGAAACTGCTGTATCAAACACCGATTTATACAACGACAATGCCAGAATAGTTTCAGTTCCTGGATACACTGCCTGCACTTTGATTCTAGCCATTTGTCAGAGAGAAACCTAATACAGTATTTATATTGTTTGTGTACAGTTTATCAAACCAAAATGTAATTAAATATGTTGGTCATCTTGGATAGGGGATAGAGATCAATTTATTAAGGGTGGCCAGAGTGGTACTGGTTGAATATTGTTTTGAATTTTAACAATAATAACCTCACTCTAATTTGTTAAAAAAGAAACAAAATTGACACAATTCAAATTAGCAAAGTTAGATGAAAATAATCTTTATTTTATTGAGCTTCTTCCTATGGTAAATGCCTGTTCAAGGCACTTTTCCAGTATTAAGTTATCTTTAACTTTCTACTTATTATCTCTTACATTCGGAGAAAAGACAGTTTACATGACTTGCTTAGGGTCATGCAGGGTGGTAGAGGCAGGAGCAGATTTTGACAAACAAGCCTATTATTACACTATTCAAATAAACTCACTGAATACAGTGAGAATTAAAAAACAATACCAGGATTTCAATACTGAATAGATAGATAGATAGATAGATAGATAGATAGATAGATAGATAGATAGATAGATAGATAGATAGATAGATAGATAGATAGATAGATAGCAAACTACATTATAATAGTATAATTGTAGACCATACAATAAAAGTAGTATGACCAGGAGTGATAAACAAGATAAAAAAGTAAAAAGCCTCCAAAATGGCCACATAAAGCAGGCCAGAAACCTGCTTAATAAAGAAAGATCTTTATTTGTCCCCGTGGGACATTTAGTGTTTTACAGAAGCTGTTGAAATACTGTAAATAAATATTCATACACACTATGTTAGAGTGGCACTGCTGCCTCATAGTTAGGTGATCTGGCTGAATATCCCAGGTCTTCCATGCATGGAGTTTGCATGTTCTCCCTGTGTCTGTGTGAGTTTCCTCTTGGTACTTCAGTTTCCTCACACCATGTGTGTGTGTGTTTGCTCTGTATTTGCCCTGCCCAGGGTTTGATCCTGCCTTGGGCCATATGCTGGCTGGTATAGGCTTCAGCATCCTTAAGGTGAGCCTTGTCTGGATTAAGCGGGTTAGAAAATGACATAGTATGCCACACAGTGGTCTGAACACATACCATGATGACTAAAAAGAAAGAAAATTAAAAAGAAAGAAAAGATTATTTATTATATATTAATAATAATATATATTATTATTATTTAAATGATATATTAATATACAGTGTATATAATATATACAGTGGAACTTCAGGTCATGACCGTCATTCATTCCAAAACTCTGGTCACAACCCGATTTGGTCGTGACCCGAAGTAATTTCCCCCATAGGATTGTATGTAAATACAATTAATCCGTTCCGGACCATGTGAGCTGTATGTAAATATATATTTTCTAAAGATTTTTAACAACAAAAATAGTTAATTATACCATAGAATACACAGTGTAATAGTAAACTAAATGTAAAACCATTGAATAACACCGAGAAAACCTTGAACAGAGAAAACTAACATTGCAAGAATTCACGCTATAGCCTTACAAACTGCTCACTGTAAACACTTTTTTTTTAAATGAGTTTTAAGCACAGGGAAAAAAATTAACATTTGAAAAATCCGTAATTTATACAAAAACTAACCATAAACAACTAAGAAAACTAACTTTGCATGAGTCGAGTTCTGGCATGAAGGAAATGAGGAGGAACTGGGTGGAGAGGAGATTACAGTTTTGAGGTAAAGTTCCTGTGCGCGATGCACGTCTGACCGAGAACAATGTACTGTGGACAGACTGAACACATGCGTAAATCACCAGCGTGTACGAACCAGAAGAGAAACTAAATAGAGCACAAAGAGTTCACAGCAAATGCACAGGAACAGACTGAACATGTGCAGAAATCATCAGCGCGTACAAACGGGAAAGGGAAACTGGCTTGTTCATCACCCGAGTGTTTGGTTGTGAACAGATGCAAAAGTTCGGCAAACATTTTGGTCGTAATCCAATTTGTACATGTTCTGAGACGTTTGTGACCCAAGGTTCCACTGTAATGGTAAATTTAGTCAATTAAATATAATGATAATAGCAAGATATGTAACAGTGCCATTTTTTAAACTTGGCTAAGGTTTTGCAAGCTGTATTCTTATCTTTTAGAAATATTTCATTGATTGTTGATAACATTATTATTTGTATTGTTTTATTCAGTGCACACACCTTAAAGTATATCTACAAGTGAAGTGGCTTCCTTTCAGCAACATGCACATTCTGTACTATGGCTATGGTTGTGCTAATTACGTTAATGGACAGATATTGTTAGGTTCCATTGGTGTTAATCAATTTCAAACTACTTTGTTTTCCTGTCTGTTTAAACAAATTTGCCTTTATGTGTATTCATTATGCATGTAGCAATTTGTAATTTTTTTTTTATTGCACTTACTTATGAATTTCTGACAGTGCTCTGAGCCTGCACTTGGTGAGAATCTCTATACAAAAATAACCTGAATTGTGCTATGAATAATGTGGTGTAAATCTGTATAAAGAAAGAGATGGACCAATAGCCTGTTCTCTCAGGAATCATTATACAACACCACTGGATATTGCTTCATAGAAAACTACACTGAATTGATATAATTAGTGTAACCGTTGTTGTTTATCAAGAATGAACCTTCTGATGTTTGAAAAAGGTGAGCATTTAAACTGAGGAGCAGATTATTGGAAAAGTAATAGCATCAATAAAATCTGTTAGCAGCATCAAAGTATATGTCATAAATTGAGTTATAGTTACATGAGTTTTGCTTTCAACAAAGAAAATTGAAACCAGCACTTCATTCACTACAACCCTGCACCTTCCCCACCTACCTTTTTGAAACCCTGTCCCCTGACCGTCCTATCCCACCCCTCACTATTTCAAAAGGATCTGGGATCTTGAAACTAAGCTAAAATTCACACAGTGCTTCACCATATTGTAATTTTGTTTCTCCTTAGATGTTATATGCAGTAACATACTAAAGTTAGTGCAAAGCCCTGTCCAAAAAATAAACTAGACCACTGAATGCAAATACATGTTGATTTATGGCTATGCATTGGGTTGGTACGAGAGTATGACTGAATGTGCCTTATGGTGGACCCTGCTGTATATCTGATTATAACCTTTAATAGGCTTCATTTTTTTGACAGATCTGCATCCAACAATGAATGGAGCAGTATAGAGTACTATCATTCAGAAAAGAGCAGGATAGAGTGTTTGTACATACTCTAACGGCACTGACAAGTTACATCAGCCAGGGATGAGTCACCCAAGTATGAGCTGGCATTACATCACCAGTGGCAGGAGCACCTATATAAATGGCAAGCCTGCAAAGTCACATGCTTTTCCAACTAGTGTGACATAAGCCAAGTAGTCCTTTTAAGGATAGCAAACCACCTCAAAATGCCATGTAAAGAGTAGAGACTATACACTGCAGCCCTCAGCACTAATGCTACAGCAATCATCGTTAGCTCTCTTGATTTTACTGACATACACAATTAAGCATTAGAATCCTGGCCATCTTTTGCTGTGTCTTGGCATTATGAAAACAGCTGGTGAAATGAATGATGGAACTAATATATTTATGGGGTGATAAACTGAACATTTAGTAATTTAATTATATACAAATGCACTACAGTTGTACATAATTACAAGCACTCTAAGCCTGTACTCCAGGTAAAGGGCGCTAAATAAAAAGACTTGAACTGAATTAAACTAATTTCAGTTTATTTCAGTCTATTTGCAGAGTGCTCTTTGTGGACTGCCATTTTATTATATGTCTCTTCCAGCTCTTCCGGCTCTGGATGAGAGTATGCTGTGCGTGATCTGGCTGCTGCTTCTCACCGGTGTCTTTTTGCTCTGTTTTGCTTTGTTGCTGTTACTGCGTCCTCTGCCTTGCCCATGCTTTTTATGTTTTATGGGCGGATTGTCACTGGATTCATACTGGTCCTTTTATAAAGTTTTATTCTGTTCTGTTCGCTGCCTATATTCCACGAGCTCTCTCCCCTGTACTCTCCCTGAGCCAGCATGTTTAGTGAGTAAGTCTTTACTTTCTTAGTTGACTAGAATTAAGACTTTCTTAGCTGACTTTGTTTTCTGCTCAATTGGAGTTAGTTGATGGGTTCTGGCTAACGTGGTGGTAGCTGTTACTGCTTTTTCTGAGGATGACTACCTGCTCTACAACACAATTATGCGCTTACCGTATGTACTCCAGACTAGATACGGTGAGTTACAGCTTATGCATGGAGTTCGGTATTGCTCATCACCCTCAAGGGTCAGTTCTCGGTCCAATCCTCTTCAACATCTACTGTATATGCTCCCATTAGGTGAGATTATTTGTCAGTATGGTCTGAGCTTCCACTGCTATGCTGATGACAAACAACTTTATGTAAGTGTTGATGCCACTGCAACATCTTCAACTGTTCTGCTGACTGACTGCATTCGGGAAATCAATCATTGGATGACATATAATTTTTTACAACTCAACCCTGATAAAACAGAAATCTTATTAGTTGGTACCAAATCTGTCCTCTCTACCCTTCATGGGCTAAAAATTGACATTGATGGGATCCCGGTTCAACCCTCAGCATCAGTCCGTAATTTGGGTGTCATATTTGATCAGTTTCTCATTTTTCAATCACACATTAGCTCAATCTGCATTCTTTCCTCAGTGTGAAACATACTATTGCTATTGCTATTGCAATGCTTTGTTTTATGGCCTCCCGAATAAATATATCGATAGATTACAGTATGTTTAGAATTTTGCTGCTTGTTTACTTACACACACTAAAAAATCTGCTCTCATCACTCCTGTCCTCTATGATTTACATTGATTACAAGTTTCTTCAAGAATCAAATATAAAATTATTCTTCTCACCTTTAAAACCCTTCAAGGATTAGCCCCTCATTATCTGTCAGAGCTGCTGCTTCCTTACACTCCTGCCCGTGCATTATGATCATCGGACGCTAAGTTACTGGACATAAATAACTATGGGTGGCAGAGTTTTCAGAGTGATAGCCTCCAAAATTTGGATTTCTCTCCCTCTCAGCCTTTGTGAGGAAAAATCTATTATTAACATTAAACTTCTGTTAAAAATACATCTTTTCAATTAGTATTATTCATTTTCGTGTATGTAATTTCTACTGTCTTGTTAATGTGTGTATTGAATTGTAAAGTGTCCTTGAGTGTATGAAAAGCACTACATAAATATAGCTTATTATTATTATTATTATTATTATTATCATTATTACACTTAAACCAAGTGTCTAAGCTTTAAAGGTACTCTTTCTTTTCCTCTGTCTAATATGACTGTTACAAATGAATCCTCTTTGTTATTCTCTTCAGAACTTGTAAAGATGGCGCTGACTGGTGTGGCTGGCCGTCTGCTCATCTCGTTAATCTATGTTTTAACTTCGTTTTTATGTATTAGTTTATCTCAACGGCCACTGTCCTACAATCATGATTGTTTACTTAACATATTTTTTGCTTGCTTTCCTCTCAATTTTCATCTCCTGATGGGATATTATGTGAACCTCCACCTTTGTTTCATTCATCTCCTGACTTCTTCACATGGTTGCCAGTGTTCACCTGTATCAGTGGGCTGAATGCCTCTCGGAGACGCAAACGCACCTGCCACTGCCGTAGAAAAAGAGCCAGTATTGCTGTTAAACAACGCCGACCCAAGTCCCTGAGCTTGGATTCCCGATGCCTGTGAGTCGTCTACATTGTTCCCTCTAAGGAACAAGGGCATGTGTGCAAAATATATTTTGTGTGGGTGGTGCTCTGAAATGACTTATGCAAGGTAATATGTATTTTTAGGCTTGCAATTTAAATATGCGATGAAGGCCTGTATTGTGATAAATTAATATAATATGTTTACCGCCCAGTTATATGGAAACACCAATACAAACAAAATACATGTAGCCAATAAGCTATCAGTATAACTGACTTGAGTATTATACTAAGACGACAAGTCATGTAGTATAATAACTAACGCAATGTAAGTCAACTAAGTGGCAGTGGCATTACCAATAATCACACTGTTAATAATATAACGATAATACAATATCAACCATGTTCTTGAAGTATTGAAACACAATAAAACACAACAGTTTTATATACTGCATGATACAGTTAAAAATCTGGCTTGATAAAATGAACAAGGTGGTTATTACAACTTTTCACATCTAATTTTACATTCCTTCCACATGTTATACGTTTTGTGCAAATCCCCAGTCTTTCCAGCATTTAAATATAATTTTATTCGCATAAGATGATCCAAATAAGTAACGCCAAGCCTGTTTCGTGTTTTCACTTTAACACTATTCATGAGGTTAAAACCTCGTTCACAATCAGCACTGGATGCTTGAAAAGTACAGCACTTATCGATTAACATTGCAAGTGAGCTAAATTGTTCATCATTTAAAGTTACTCCTGCGATTTCAGGTAGTGAATTTATGGTACCAGATTTCAGTTTCTCTCTGATCTGAAATTTGAAGTCATTGTATTGAGTAATAATCAACTCATCATTTGTTGTATGTAACAAATCTTTATACACAGTTCTTTTATCTCTTTGACACCAAAATCAAATGCACAGTTTTTCAAACCTGTGGGATCAAAAGCTGACCAAAATTGTAGTTCATTCGCTGGAAATCTTACCTTTAAGTGATCACAGACTGATCGTATGAACTGTGTGATTTGTCTTGTGTCAAAGCCTTCATTTTCACTCAAAATTTGCTTGGCTTTATCATTCCAGTAAACATTCTCACCCAGATATTGTGCTTCCAATTTACATATTTTAGAAAAGCAAAATTGATGTGCTTCAATTGATGATAAATTACTTTGTTGTAATAGCATGGATAAATTAGCTAATTCAGTTAAAACTAGGGAATCCAATTCCCGGACATTTTTCATTCCCGCATTCCCGGGAATGAAACTGCTGCAAGTTCGCATATATAGCGTGTAAAAGTGTAAAAATCTATCAAGAAATAACAGAGTTATAGTTGAAAACTGAAGACTTCATTGACGTCTGTCAGACAACAGCTTTGAACAGCAACTTGAAATTGCAATGCGTCAGTCTGTTGCATCCTCATTATCTGTGCCAAGAAACTTGCCATTACAGAATGATGACAAGAAACTGGATGCATCCGTAACAGGTGAAATGGCGGTGTTTCACAGTAACGGCAAGCGCAAGCGTTGTTTAGAACAAGTGTATCTTTATCTGATGACTGTGCTGCCTACTTCAGTGGAGGCAAAGCGTGCTTTCTCAGCAGCTGGCGTACTCTGCACGAACTACTCTCTTGCCTGGACGACAGCACGCTGGACAAGTTATGCTTTCTACGCTCTTATGACTGCAACTAACTAGATCAGGGGTGTCCACAGTTTTTCGGCTTGTGAGCTACTTTTAAAATAACCAGGTCGAAATGATCTACCTACATTAAAAAGTATATATATTCGCCTCTAGCGCTGACGTCCGAGGTTCGATTCGTGGGAGGGGGTGCAGTGAGTTTGTACGCCTGATGAGCCCAGAATTCGGGCGAAACACGTGTTGCGTACTCTTTGCATTATTTGACAGTAAAATAATTTCAACTATATATATATATATATATATATATATATATATATATATATATATATATATATATATATATATATAAATATATATATATAGTATACTTTATACATAAAATATATATTGTCGTGCCTTGCATAACTGAATAACCTTTATGGCACAATAACAATTCAATACATTTATGGTCACTACAGTATTTGGATTTAATAATCTTAATGTGGGAGAAGGATGAATCGCATAAATAAGTACAGTCAAATAATGCAGTCAAGGAGTTTTTGAATTCAGCCGAGTGAAAAATGACGGCTGTCCGATTAACTGCGATTTTAATTCCCTCTCTTTTCTCTTTCTCAGATCGCTTTTCAGAAGGAAGTCAGTTTCGTAGTTTTTATGAACAATTTGAAAGTGCCTTTCCACATTTTCCTTCTTTGGAATAGCAATGATAGATTGACAGATCAGACAAACGCACTTCGATTGTGACATTGTGAGAGAAAAAAATCCTCTTCTAATTACACATAAAGCCCATACTCTCCCCAAACATTTTTTTTAAATGCCTTCTTTAGTCGATATAAATTGGAAGGCTAACTAGATCACAGCCGGCGTTTTGCAGTAGCTCGCGCGTTTGATCGTGCATGCGGGATGACCAGTGTCTTAGAAGAAAGGAGATCTCAGACTGGCCGCCCTGTATGTCAATCAAGTGGCAAATGCCATAGGGAGGATATATGATAGACTAACGTTTTTTTAAAAAAAAATAAATTTTAATGCAACGCGATTGACACATTGGGCACCCCTCAATTAGATACATGTACTTATATGACAGCATGAACTGCTTGTAGATAAGGTTAGTCTTTTATTGGTGTCAACATACTGCAGTGGTTTTATTAAAAATAAGTGTCGGTTGTTCTAAAACCGTTCACATGTGAGATTCCCATGCACTGTGTCATCCCGGGAAGCCCGGGTGGATAAACCCGTCCGGGAATGTATTCCCTAGTTAAAACATCATTAGCTGTATACAAAGCAATCTGATACAGTGGATCTTGTAATGATTTCAAAACATAATTACAAACAGGATCACTGCAATCTTGCACTTGTTCTTCACACTATGCAGCTAAAACATCAAGATTTTTAACAAAAGCACTGACAGCAAAGTGACATGACAACCAACGAACTTCATGAATTGGTCGAAAAGAAATGACATCCATATCATTTACATTTGTCAATTCTTCAAGTGCACCTTTTTTAAATGAAGATCGACTAAATCTATACTAATAAAAGGCAAAGCCCTCACTCACTCACTCACTACCACTGACTCATCACTAATTCTCCAACTTCCCGTGTAGGTAGAAGGCTGAAATTTGGCAGGCTCATTCCTTACAGCTTACTTACAAAAGTTGGGCAGGTTTCATTTAGAAATTATACGCGTAATGGTCATAACTGAAACCTGTTTTTTCGTCCATATACTATAATAGACTTCTGCTCGATGCCCGTGGGAGGCAGAATTACGCCTCCCACGTAATTTAGTGCCTGCCCATATAAGGCCATCCGTCAGCGGCAATCCAATAGAAACACTGCCGCTAAATATTCACGGGTGAAGGACTGTGCTTATGCAGACGAAGATGAGATGGTCAGGGTGGTGTTTGGCACAAACTCAGCGAAACTGCGAGAGAAACGTTTAAGTGCCGGGTCTTAGCTAACATTAAATACAGATGTGGACATCGCATGAGATGGCACCAGCACAGCTGGGAACCTTCGATGCATGTACACAGAGCGGCTCACGTGAACTGACGCAGTGCACAGACAAAAAGCTACAGTTCCGAAGAGTGCTGAACAAAAACCGAATTACACAACTGCGGAAACAAAGCACGGTGTGATCCGTAAGTTTAAATTAAGTTTATAGACACACTCCCGCTGACAAGACACGAGGTATAAATGAGACTTTGGATCACTTTGTTGCAGAGTTAAAATTGCTGTAGCAAGAAACTTTGAAGTGCCGGGTCTTAGCTAACATTAAATAAAGTGGTGGACATCGCGAGATCGCATGAGCACAGCTGAGAAGCTTCGATGCATGTACTCCAAGCGGCCGTGTCAACTGACTTTGCAGGAATGGAAAAGATTAAATTAAGTTCATACACACGCTACTGCTAAATATTCACAGGCAATTTCCACAACTTACTACTGGGAATGCCTGTTGAACATCTTACATTCACGAGTTCTGATTTGGGTGGTGAACACTTCGATGAATGAAACCTGTTATCTTTACAACGGTTGACAAACACGGAATAAACTTGAACACAACACGTCCTCCAAATACGAACCTGATTGAAAGAAATAATGATAATCAAATCCTTGATGACAGCAACACTCTTAACGGTCACAAGACTATTACATTGACAATCATGTTACGTTATTTTTAAAATGTTTCCTTTTCTTAGCACAAGCACAGCTGAGAAGCTTCGATGCATGTACTCCATACCGCGTTAAAAAAATAACGCATTTAATCACACTTTGCATTCCACGCAAAGGGTAACTTTTGTCAATGCATGATTTCCTGGTACATCGATTACATTGATGCACACATTAGAGCTACAAAAATGTAAGAGTCAGGAGAAAGCACGTTGCTAGCACTGATTGGAACAAATTTCATTTCAAATGACTACCCGACGGAAGCCTTGATGAAAAACTTGAACACAACACGCCCTCCAAATACGAACTTGATTGAAAGAAATAATGTTAATCAAATCCTTGATGACAGCAACACTCATAACGGTCACAAGACTATTACATTGACAATCATGTTACGTTATTTTTAAAATGTTTCCTTTTCTTAGCACAAGCACAGCTGAGAAGCTTCGATGCATGTACTCCATAACGCGTTAAAAAAAATAATGTATTTAATCACACTTTGCATTCAAAGCAAAGGGTAACTTTTGTCAATGCATGATTTCCTGGTACATCGATTACATTGATGCACACATGAGAGCTACAAAAATGTAAGAGTCGGAAGAAAACGCATTTCTAGGACTGATCGGAGGGAAATTTCATTTCAAAAGACTACCCGACGGAAGCCTTGATAAAAGCGTGGTTTGGTGCAAACTGTGCAAAAATGAGTTTGCATACCACCGAGGCACTTCAACCTTATGCAAAACATGTTACAGCAAGCACAGAAACTGTGTATGCTGTTAGCACTAGCAGTACGGGTTCGAGTACCAACAAAAGGTGTCGGCAGCCCAAACCTCAAGAAATGACTGGCTTCAGGACCAAAATTAGTAAGTCAACATCGGTCAAACTTACAAATTCTCTCGCAAAATACATTGCTTTGGACTGTAGACCACTAACAGTGGTGGAAGATAGGGGGTTAGAAAATGTGCTACAGTTAGCGTATTTCAAGTAAAATTCAACAGCTTTATGACATTGAAAAGCAAGCAAAATTAGATGCATTACAGAAAGTGGACTTTGTGGCTCTTACTGGGGACCATTGGACTTCCGTGACCATTAGTAATTCTAATTACATCTAATTACAAGATGTTCAATGATCACACTGTTTTAGCCTAATGTACAAAATAATTTTGGCTAAGGTTACTCACAGTTTAAAGGTGAGGCTGGTCAAATTACCTTTTATGTTTCTGCCTTATTTTTTTAAGAAGAAAAACTGCACTTTAATGTTGAAATTTTTGTTATTATTATATAAAGACAATACTATTCTGAAAATGTACTTAAAGTACTTAAAAACACTTTTTTAAGTCTGCCCAATTTTAGCCAGGGATCATATTTTTGTTTCTGTTTTGAAATGAAATGCAGTTTAAATGCATTTTTTTTCAGAAATTAAAACAGCTTAAGTTTACAATATTCCTGTCCATGTCTATTATTTGATTCTGTCGCCCGCTAAAACTCTTTTAAATTAAAAAACAACATTTGCGATTTGGGGCAAATTTTCATGTGTGGTTACATTCGATTAATGAAGATTAATTAATTACACAGCCTCTAATTAATTAGATTAATGTTTTTAATCAAGTTCCACCCCTTATATATATATATATATATATATATATATATATATATATATATATATATATATATATATATATATGTAGATATGTATATACAGTACAGGTCAAAAGTTTGGACACACCTCCTCATTCAATGTGTTTTCTTTATTTTCATTCTCACTGAAGGCATCAAAACTATGAATGAACACATGTGGAGTTATGTACTGTACTTAACAAAAAAAGGTGAAATAATTGAAAACATGTTTATATTCTAGTTTCTTCAAAATAGCCACCCTTTGCTCTGATTACTGCTTTGCACACTCTTGGCATTCTCTAGATGAGCTTCAACAGGTAGTCACCTGAAATGGTTTTATTTCAGGTGACTACCTGTTGAAGCTCATATTTTACTAACGGGACCATCAGGTTATTCATTTTTAAACTCTACTCGGTGGTGGGGGCATTGCCATTGTTTTTGAAAGTATGTTTTTGTGTCTGAGCCTTACAAGGGGTCCATTTAGTAGCTTCAATCTACAACTTTTTGAAGTGTGCAGCTCCCCTTCTTTGTTGTTTGCTGTGGTTTATAGACCTTCTGTAATTAATGATATCTTCATTTCTGAATTCTCTGATCTGCTCTGATCACCCTCTCCCATGACAAAGTATTTATTGTTGGTGATTTTAACATTCATGTTTGTTGTCAATCGAAACCTTTGGTTAATGACTTTTCATCACTATTGAACTTATTTGATTTTATCCAGCATATTAACATGCCAACTCACTCTCTTGGTCACTTCTATGATCTCATTCTTACACATGATATTTCAGTTAATAATATTGATTTATGCAATGTTTCTTTTACTGATCACTTTTCTATAATGATGCATTTGAATATTACTTTTGATGTTCCTCCTAGTAGTTGTGCTCCACGCTGTTCTCGCTTTTTAAATTCTTTTGTTATATCCGATTTTAAAATCATATTCTCTTGATGTACATATCCAATATGATGGTATCGATGATTCTGTCTTAGAATTTAATTCTTCTTGTAAAACAGTTTTAGACTCAATTGCTCCACTCAAGATACGCTGTAATAAGGGAAGACCTGCTCTCTGGCTAAATGAAACTACGCGATTGCTGCACCGCGTCTGTCGAACTGCGGAATGGCATTAGAAAAAAGACGGACTGATTGTTTCTAAACAGATTTTTAGGACTTCTCTATTCAACTTCCAGGTTGCAGTTAAGAAAGCTAAACATGATTTCTTCGTTGATTTAGTATCCCGTCATTCTAAGAATCCTAGGGTCTTATTTAATTCAATTAATGCGGCCATTCACCCTCATTCTGTGACTGGATTAAATAGTTCTGTTCTTTCATGTGAGCAGTTTCTTTCATTCTTTGTCAGTAAAATTGTTACAATCTGCTGTGGTATTGTTCCAACTGGCTATGAACGTCCTACTGTTAATCATGGCATTGTCTTGGAATCTTTTGATCTTGTCTCACTTTCACAGTTAAAAACTATTATTGACACCCTTAAACCTACTCTCAGTCCTCTTGATATTGTACCACCACGCCTCTTAGTTGAAGCCTTTGATGTTTTGGGTCCACCTTTACTAGCCATTATCAGTGATTCTATTAGTGAGGGGGTTGTGCCCTCATTTTTTAAACATGCTGCGGTGCGTCCCTGTTTAAAAAAGGCTAAATTAGATCCTGAAGTTTTAGCCAATTTTCACCTGATTTCCCAATTACCATTTCTGGCTAAAATATTAAAAAAGAATTATTTATGATCAATTGGTTAATCACCTTAACTCCAATAACTTATTTGAGATCTACCAATCTGGCTTTAGGCGTTATCATGGTGTTGAGAGGGCCCTCCTTAAAGTATTCAATGACATCTCTATTATTACTGACTCGGGTGGTGCCACAGTCCTTGTCCTACTTGACCTGTCCACTGCCTTTGACACTATTGACCATGAGACATTGCTGATGCGGCTTGAATATCTTGTTGGGCTTAAAGGGGCTAATCTTAACTGGTTCAGGTCATATCTAATTGTTAGACATTTTTCAGTGAATTTAAATTCCTCTTTTTCATCCACTGCTCCTCTTATGTGATGTTTCTCTCTTATGTGATGTTTCTCAGGGATCCATTTTGGGTCCTATTTTATTCTCTATATACCTTCACCCTATTGGAGCTTCTTTTTCTTCTTCTTTCGGCTGCTCCCGTTAGGGGTTGCCACAGCGGATCATCTTCTTCCATATCTTTCTGTCCTCTGCATCTTGTTCTGTTACACCCATCACCTACATGTCCTCTCTCACCACATCAACAAACCTTCGCTTAGGCCTTCCTGTTTTCCTCTTCCCTGGCAGCTCTGTCCTTAGCATCCTTCTCCCAATAAACCTAGCATCTCTCCTCTGCACATGTCCAAACCAACGCAATCTCGCCTCTCTGTCTCCCAACCGTCCAACTTGAGCTGACTCTCTAATGTACTCATTTCTAATCCTGTCCATCCTCGTCACACCCAGTGCAAATCTTAGCATCTTTAACTCTGCTACCTCCAGCTCTGTCTCCTGCTTTCTGGTCAGTGCCTCTGCCTCCAACCCATGTAACATAGCTGGTCTCACTACCATCCTGTAGACCTTCCCTTTCACTCTTGCTGATACCCGTCTGTCACAAATTACTCCTGACACTCTTCTCCACCCATTCCACCCTGCCTACACTCTCTTTTTCACCTCTCTTCCACAATCCCCATTACTCTGCACTGTTGATCCCAAGTAATTAAACTCATCCACCTTTGCGTACTCTACTCCCTGCATCCTCACTATTCCACTGACCTCCCTCTCATTTACACACATGTATTCTGTCTTGTTCCTACTGACCTTCATTCCTCTCCTCTCTAGAGCATACTGTATCTCCACCTCTCCAGGGTCTCCTCATCCTGCTCCCTACTATCACTACAGATCACAATGTCATCAGCAAACATCATAGTCCATGGGGACTCCTGTCTAATCTCGTCTGCCAACCTGTCCGTCACCATTGCAAATAAGAAAGGGCTCAGATCTGATCCCTGATGTAATCACACCTCCATGTTGAATGCATCCGTTGCTCCTACCGCAGACCCCATCACTGTCACACTTCTCTCGTACATATGTACAACTCTTATGTACTTCTCTGCCACTCCAGCTTCCTCATACAATACCACGCTTCTCTCGAGGCACCCTATCATATGCTTTCTCCAGGTCCACAAAGACGCAATGCAACTTCTTCTGGCCTTCTCTAAACTTCTCCATCAACATCCCCAGAGAAAACATTGCATCTATGGTGCTCTTTCTTGGCATGAAACCATACTTCTGCTCACTAATAATCACCTCACATCTTAACCTAGCTTCCACTACTCTTTCCCATAACCATGCTGTGGCTCATCATTTTTTTCCCCTGTAGTTACTGCAGTCCTGCACATCCCCCTTATTCTTAAATATCGGCACCAGTACACTTCTCCACTCCTCAGGCATCCTCTCACTTTCCAAGATTCCATTAAACAATCTGGTTAAAAACTCCACTGCCATCTCTCCTAAACAACAACAACATTTATTTATATAGCACATTTTCATACAAAAAGTAGGTCAAAGTGCTTTACATAATGAAGAATAGAAAAATAAAAAACACAGTAAGAAAATAAAATAAGTCAACATTAATTAACATAGAATAAGAGTAAGGTCCAATGGCCAGGGTGGACAGAAAAAAACAAAAAAAAACTCCAGATGGTTGGAGAAAAAAATAAAATCTTTAGGGATTCCAGACCATTAGACTGCCCAGTCCCCTCTGCACCTCCATGCTTCCAAAGGTATGTCATCTGGACCAACAACCTTTCCATTTTTCATCCTCTTCATAGCTGTCCTTACATCCTCCTTGCTAACCTGTTGCACTTCCTGATTCACTATCTCCACATCATCCAACCTCTTCTCTCTCTCGTTCTCTTCTTTTATCAGCCTCTCAAAGTACTCTTTCCATCTGCTTAACACACTCTCCTCACTTGTGAGTACGTTTCCATCTTTATCCTTTATCACCCTAACCTGCTGCACATCTTTCCCAGCTTGGTCCCTCTGTCTAGCCAATCGGTACAGGTCCTTTCTACCTTCTTATTGTCCAATGTCTCATACAACTCATCCTATGCCTTTTCCTTAACCTTCACCACCTCTCTCTCCACCTTGCGCCTTATCTCCTTGTATTCCTGTCTACTTTCTGCATCTCTCTGACTATCCCACTTCTTCTTTGCCATCCTCTTCCTCTGTATACTCTCCTGTATTTCCTCATTCCACCACCAGGTTTCCTTTTCCTCCTTTCTCTTTCCAGATGTCACTCCAAGCACCCTTCTTCCTATCACCCTTACTACATCTGCTGTAGTTTTCCAGCTGTCTAGTAACTCTTCACTGACACCCAGTGCCTGTCTCACCTCCTCCCTAAACTCAGCCTTCCAGTCTTCCTTTTTCAACTTCCACCATTTGATCCTTGGCTCTGCCATCACTCTCTTCCTCTTCTTGATCCTCTGACCTTCTTCATTTCTCTCCTTGACACCATACCTACCCATCACCTCCTCAACACCACTGTTCCCTTCACTAACGTGCCCATTGAAATCCACTCCAATCACCACTTTCTGTTCCTTGGGTACACTGTTCATCACTTCAAACTCACTCCAAAAATCTTTTCTCACCCATTGCACACCCAACTTGCGGAGCATATGCACTAACAACATTCATCATCACACCTCCAATTTCCAGCTTCATAATCATTACTCTGCCTGACACCCTTTTCACCTCGGAAACACTCTTGACATTTTTACTCCCATCCACACCATGATAGAACAATTTGAATCCACCTCCAATCTACCTGGCCTTTCTCCTCTTCCTTTTAGTCTCTTGCACATACAATGTATCAACCTTCCTTCTCTCCATCATATCTGCTCTCTCACCTTACCAGTCATACTGCCAGCATTCAAAGTTCCTATCCTCAGTCCAACTCTCTTTACTTTCTTCCTCTCCTCCTCCCTCCAGACACGCCTCCCCCCTTCTTCTTTTTCTTCTTCTTCTTCAGCCCAGTAGCCCAATTTCCACCAGCACCCTGTTGGCTAACAGTACTGGTGGTGGTCGTTGTTAACCCGGGGCTATTTTTAGGAAATGTAACATTTCTTTTCATTGCTATGCTAATGATACACAGGTTTATATTCCCATCTGCAACTCTACAATGAATCAACTACACAACTGTCTTTTTGAACTAAGATCCTGGATGGCAAATAATTTTCTTGATCTGAATCAAAATAAAATTGAGGTGCTTATAGTGGGTCCATCAGCTAAAGCTGGTCTTGGACTTCTTGGCTCTTTCTCTGTCTTTTGCAAACCTCAAATCTGCAATCTTGGTGTTATCTTTGACAGTAACCTCTCTTTTGAGAAACAAGTTAATTGTATAGTCAAGAGTTGCTTTTTCCAGCTTTGTCTATTAGGTAAGATCAAGCCTTTTTTTATCTTCTAGGGATCTTGAGAAAGCTACTCATGCTTTTATCTTCTCTCGCCTTGATTACTGCAACTCGCTGTATTCTGGGATTAGCAAAACCCTGATATGCATGTTACAGTTGGTCCAGAATGCTGCCGCTCACTTTCTGGTTGGGGCAAGAAAGTCTGATTCTGTTTCTCCAATATTAGCTTCTTTACGCTGGCTGCCTGTCAGTTTTCAAATTGATTTTAAAATCTTGTTGCTAGTTTTTAAATCTTTACATGGGCTTGCTCCTGCCTATTTATCTGAATTGTGTGCTTTACACCAGCCATCTAGAGTGCTTAGATTTTCTTGTCAATTGTCTCTTGTTGTCCCTCGTACCAAGTGTAAAACTAGGGGGACAGAGCTTTTGCAGCTACTGCTCCTCGCCTGTGGAACTCTTTACCTCATCACATAAAGGAGTCGTCTACAATTGAACTGTTCAAAACAAGATTAAAGACTCATTTCTATTCACTTGCATTCCGTGACCTTCAATAATACTGATGGTTTCCTCATTGTGATTATGTAACATTACTTCTGTTTATTATTTATTTTATTTATGTTAATTTATTTTATTTCTATTTATGTTATGTTAATTGTATGTTTTTTTTCTTCTATTATTGTAAAGCACTTTGGCCAGAGCTATGTTGTTTTAAATGTGCTATTTAAATAAATTGACATTGACTTGTTTCATCAAACGCAGGACCCAAAACAAATCACTCTGATTTGATCTTCTTTCTGAAAATCCACACTAAAATAAAAATGACACCAGTCATGACTGCTTATGTCTGGTTATCAATCTGTGTGTTCATTTGGGCAAGTTTGTACAATTAACATTAATTTTACGAGAGCCACTAAAAATGCAATTTATTAATATCTAAATGGAGCCATAAACGTGAAATATTGACTGATGCATCTTTTATGATATGAAAGGCCCTTTTTTCTTTCAGCCAGATGTTTCAATTGGCATTTAATAAACAAGCTATTCTAAAATTATCTGTGGACTGCAGCTTTACAAAGACAATTGAGGCATGCACTTAAGGTAAACTTATTTTGCCAAGCTATTTTATCATTGCTAACAACAATGCTAATTTATTGCACGTGGGTAAGTAATTCAAGATAAAAACAAAACAATCAGAGTAGCTATTCTGAGCCTATAAATCAATATTTTAAGGAAAGTCAAGTAAGAATATACCAGAAAAAAAATTTGTACTGTTTTTACTTGCATGGACAGCTCTTTGGACCTCATATTGAGAGTTCACAGTGACAGCTTCCCAATGGAAATTCAACATTTGGAGTCAACTCCAGACATTCTACCTGCGTAATAATTAATTAAATAATGAGAGATCCTGCTCACACCTGGCTATGGAACAGCTTTCCAGGCAATTGTCCAAATACTTTTGAGCCCCTGAAAATGGGGGACCACATATAAAAATGGCTTCCATTCCTAAACAGTTTATATAATATTACTGTTAAACCCTTCGAATTAATGCTAAAAGCCTACATTTCAAACATGTAATGATTTTTAAATTTCAGATCAATTGTGGTGATGTATCAAAATTATGAAAATTGTGTCACTATCCAAATACTTACTGTCAAATAATGCAAAGAGTATGCGACACGTGTTTCGCCCTTATTTGCGCTCATCAGGTGTACTGTACACACTCCAATGCACCCCTCGTGGGAATCGAACCTCAAAAATCTATGTCAGAGATGAAGTCCCTTTACGCTGTGCCACAGCATGTAGTTCATTTATTTGACAGCATCGAGATCAGAGTAATTTCATTAATAGCATCCATAGTCTTGGGGGATGCAGTGTCCCACAGTAGGCGCCTTTCCCCTCCTTCTCTTCTCTGGGTGTCCCACTGCCACTATATATATATATATATATATATATATATATATATATATATATATATATATATTTATAACATCCATACTGCTGAAAATCCAGCAAGTGAGCCGGAATCAAGAGGAGTAGGACACAGCTTGCTGGGAAGTGTAAAAGTAAACAATAGTTATTGATTGTGTTATTATTATTGTTATATTGCCTGTTATAGTGGTGTAGATGCTTTTGTGCACTGTATAAGAAAGAAAAAGAAAATGAAACAACTTCTTGGTGTTTTAACCTGTGTCCAGTGCATCTGACTCTTGTGTAAAAAAGGGGCAACAGTGCCCCTTAGCAGCCACGCTCTTAAAATATATATATATATATATATATATATATATATATATATATATATATATATATATATATATATATATATACAGTATTGTCAGGGATGCCAGAGGCGACGACCCGGCCGGGACACCCTGAAGGACCGGAAGAGGGTCTTCGCCCGCCCTGGATCATGTGGGGGCTGCCACCCTGGTTGCTTTGGGGGCCACAGGTAGAGGGCTTGGAAGCCCAACCCTGTAGGGGCCCGTGGTCAACGCCAGGGGGCGCCCCAATGCCTTGGGAACCCTGGACCTCAGCACTTCCACCACACCAGGAAATGCTGGGGGGAAGAGAAGCAGGGACACCCGGAGAGCTTACGGGAGAACAGCCGGCACTTCCGCCACACTGGGGTGTGTCAGCGGGAGATTGCCGGGGAGCACCAGGAGCACATCCGATTGTGGATAAAAGGGGCCACCTCCCTTCATTCGAGGCTGGAGTCGGGTGGAAGCAGGACAAGGCAGAAGGAGCGATAGTGGAGGCGGCCCGAAGAAGAAAGGTGTTGTGTGGCCAGGACTTTGGGGGGGTTGTGTGCACTGATTCTTGTAAATAGTTTGTAAAATAAACATGTGGTGGTGACTTTCACAATGTCTGCCTGTTTGTGTCTGGGCCATTTCCACTATATATATATATATACTGTGTATATATATATATATATATATATATATATATATATATATATATATATTTTGTATATATATATATATATATATATATATTTTGTATATATATATATATACACAGTATATATATATATATATATATATATATAGCAGAGAATACCCACGCTCACAGCGGAGAAGTAGTGTGTTAAAGAAGTTATGAAAAGAAAAGGAAACATTTTAAAAATCACGTAAGATGATTGTTAATGTAATTGTTTTGTCACTGATATGAGTGTTGCTGTCATATATATAGACACAGACACACACACATACATATATATACATACACATATATATGCATACATATACATATACATATATATATATATATACATATACACATATATACATATACATATATAGCAAAATCCCCAAGCTTTGCAGCAGAGAAGTAGTGTGTTAAAGAAGTAATGAAAAGAAAAAGGAAACATTTTAATAATAACGTAACATGATTGACAATGTAATTGTTTTGTCATTGTCATGAGTGTTGCTGGCATATATATAGCACCCACTCTCAATCTGAACCTCAGGACGTCAGCGCTAAAGGCAAAGCCTCTCATGTTATTGCTCCATGGTGTGTGGGTCGCTAATTTGACAGTATGTAGATCGGTGTATATATATATATTATATATTATTATATATATATATAACTTTTTTGAGAATGCAACGTATAATTTTGTCCAGGAGGAAAGCAATGTTGCCTCAAATCAATGGTAAACTTTTGTAGGGTGTGTCCCAGAGACTTATTAATTGTCATGCGCTAGAGCAGAGCCTTACTGAAATTTGAGGCATTTCAATTGAAATGGGAGATCAGAGGGTATAACGGTGATGCCAGCAATACATTCAGAGTGTGGCTCTGTTTTTTTGTGTAGCTGCCTTCACACAGCCTCTTCACTGCTTTATAAACAAACGCCATATATAAAGCCATCACCTTGTCAATTGTGTAATGCTTTTTGAACAGGTTTGATGTATGGAAGTGATCACGCATACTGCGCTCAGTAAGTTCTCGTGAGCTGCTATCTTGTGTGATGATTGCGATGTCTCACGGCAATTTAATGTTATCTAAGACCCAGCACTTAAAAGTTTCTGCCTGCACTCCGTTGTAATATGATGGTTGTGCGAGCTCACTTTTGAGAATGCAAGTATAGTTGTACAGGAGAAAAGCAAACTTGCCTGGAAATCAATGGCATCGCTTTGTAGGGTCTGTCCCTGAGACTTATTACTTGTCATCACGCAGCTGAGCCTTACTGGAAATTGGAGGCATCTGAATTGAAATGGGAGATCAGAAGGTATAAAGGGGACGCGAGAAATACATTGAGTGTGGAGAAACTCTAGAGACAGCGTGTGTATTAACTTGTGGATTTTTCTGTAAGTATTTGGCAGCGTCACAAAATTGGTTTCTCAAGACAGCGTTAGCTGCAGAGCTCAGCTCAGAGCGAAATGAGGTGAATGGGAGGGGAGATGATGACGTGACTCCCCCACCCACCTTAACTGTCAATCCCCCACAAACACAGTCTCGGAATTTGCATTAGCACAGCCCTTCACCTGCAATTTTAACTTAGTTACAAAGTGATCAAAACTCTTATTTATATCCCAAGGCCCTCTCATTAAACTTGTATCCGCCGATTACCTGTGGGTACGCACAAACGCCAGCGTAGCCTGTCTATGAACTTAATTGAAAGTTTAGGTTTACACGTGCTTTGTGCTTTCGAGCAGCAGCACTCATGAATAATATGGTTGTATATGTCACTAGCTCGGTTCTTATTGTTTCGCTGCCTTCTCAATTATATAATGCATGTTTTCTTCAGCACTTTTGGAGCTCTTCCTGGTTTTCTACATACCGCGCTGAAAGTCAGTTCACGTGATTACGTGGGAGGCGTAATGATTTCACACAAAACTCCGCCTCCCACGGCTTTCCAGCTCAACTCCATTACAGTTTATGCAGAAAAATAGCTTCCAGTTCTGACCATTACGCAGAATTTCAAATGAAACCTGCCCAACTTTTGTAAGGAAGCTGTAAGGAATGAGCCTGCGCCAAATTTCAGCCTTCCACCCACACGGGAAGTTGGAGAATTAGTGATGAGTCAGTGAGGGTTTTGCCTTTTATTAGTATATATATATATATATATATATATATATATATATATATATATATATATATATATATATATATATATATTAGTAAAAGGGGACCTGGTATATAGTAGCTTTGGTTTATAGGCTTGTCATTCTCATGTGTACAGAGACAGCAACATTTAATCAACACACAACATGTCACCGCCCACTGGAGCCATGATTAGTGAATATAACAGGCTTACCTTGAAGATCCTGTCTTGGAGACATATTAAGTTTAATTCTAATAGTATTTTCAGTCTTAATAAAATAAAACTGACATATACAACAATCAACAAACAGTCATATGAATGATGTAACTTGTTAAATTGATGTTCTTATGAAGTACAGGTTAGAATGACTGAGAAAGAAACCACTTTGAAAGGCAGGTGAAACATTAAAAAGTCACTTTAAGGCACCAATCAACAAAACATCTCATATAGCATCTTCTGGCTAGGAGTGAGAACCTCAAAAATCTATGTCAGAGATGAAGTCCCTTTACGCTGTGCCACAGCATGTAGTTCATTTATTTGACAGCATCGAGATCAGAGTAATTTCATTAATAGCATCCATAGTCTTGGGGGATGCAGTGTCCCACAGTAGGCGCCTTTCCCCTCCTTCTCTTCTCTGGGTGTCCCACTGCCACTATATATATATATATATATATATATATATATATATATATATATATATATATATATAACATCCATACTGCTGAAAATCCAGCAAGTGAGCCGGAATCAAGAGGAGTAGGACACAGCTTGCTGGGAAGTGTAAAAGTAAACAATAGTTATTGATTGTGTTATTATTATTGTTATATTGCCTGTTATAGTGGTGTAGATGCTTTTGTGCACTGTATAAGAAAGAAAAAGAAAATGAAACAACTTCTTGGTGTTTTAACCTGTGTCCAGTGCTTCTGACTCTTGTGTAAAAAAGGGGCAACAGTGCCACTTAGCAGCCACGCTCTTAAAATATATATATATATATATATATATATATATATATATATATATATATATATATATATATATATATATATACAGTATTGTCAGGGATGCCAGAGGCGACGACCCGGCGGGACACCCTGAAGGACGGAAGAGGGTCTTCGCCGCCCTGATCATGTGGGGGCTGCCACCCTGGTTGCTTTGGGGGCCACAGGTAGAGGGCTTGGAAGCCCAACCCTGTAGGGGCCCGTGGTCACCGCCAGGGGGCGCCCCAATGCCTTGGGAACCCTGGACCTCAGCACTTCCACCACACCAGGAAATGCTGGGGAAGAGAAGCAGGGACACCCGAGAGCTTACGGAGAACAGCCGGCACTTCCGCCACACTGGGGTGTGTCAGCGGAGATTGCCGGGAGCACCAGGAGCACATCCGATTGTGGATAAAGGCCGCCTCCCTTCATTCGAGGCTGGAGTCGGGTGGAAGCAGGACAAGGCAGAAGGAGCGATAGTGGAGGCGGCCAAGAAGAAAGGTGTTGTGTGGCCAGGACTTTGGGGGGGTTGTGTGCACTGATTCTTGTAAATAGTTTGTAAAATAAACATGTGGTGGTGACTTTCACAATGTCTGCCTGTTTGTGTCTGGGCCATTTCCACTATATATATATATATACTGTGTATATATATATATACTGTGTATATATATATATATATATATATATATATATATATATATTTTGTATATATATATATATACAGTATATATATATATATATATATATATATACTAGCAGAATACCCGCGCTTCACAGCGGAGAAGTAGTGTGTTAAAGAAGTTATGAAAAAGAAAAGGAAACATTTTAAAAATACGTAAGATGATTGTTAATGTAATTGTTTTGTCACTGATATGAGTGTTGCTGTCATATATATAGACACAGACACACACACATACATATATATACATACACATATATATGCATACATATACATATACATATATATATATATATACATATACACATATATACATATACATATATAGCAAAATCCCCGCGCTTTGCAGCAGAGAAGTAGTGTGTTAAAGAAGTAATGAAAAAGAAAAGGAAACATTTTAATAATAACGTAACATGATTGACAATGTAATTGTTTTGTCATTGTCATGAGTGTTGCTGGCATATATATATATATATATATATATATATATACACATACATATCTACATATATACAGACACACATTTACATACACCTATATCTATCTTTCTATCTATCTATCTATCTTATATATCTATCTATATATATATATATGTATATATATATATATATATATATATATATATATACACATATCTCCTTTGGGGTGCGAGGAGCTGTTGCTGGGGGTGCCAGAATCCATTGAGGAAGAAAAATTTAAAACATTATTTGTACAAAATCTTAATTTATCTATCCATTCCTAAATAATTAAATGGGCAATCAGTGCAATATGCTGCTTGTTAAAACGGATGACTCGTAATCTTACGTGCACTTAGTGCTGCGTGGGTATTATGAACTATCGTATTTGTTCAAGTTCTATTTAAATTTGAAATATAAGTAATTTTTATTTGGTCGACAGAAATATGTTTAGGAGGAATGAAAGTTAAATTTAATCATCATTGCATACATTTTTCTTCACCATAGAAATTGAAAGACTAAATCCAACTTCCATTCCTACCAAAGATATTTCTGGCGACTAAATTGAACCTACTTATATCCAAATTCGAGCTATTGAGCTGTCGCCTGCCTGCCTGAGTCACCCTCGCTTCCCAGTTACTTTTTACCGCTCATTTAATCTTGGCTAGTCGCGGAAATATTATAACATGGAAGGAGGATTACACCGAGTATGGCTTTACCAAAACAATTATTGATGTCAAATAAAGTATCTATGATTCCTAAAGCTTAAATTGGTGATCTGGTTTTCTGTGTTAACCTCTTATTTTTTCATACTGCAAGGGTAAAATGAATCGTTAAGCGCTGATATAGGCCTATATATATTGAATATATTGAAATAGTTTTACTATCAAATAATGCAAACAGTACGCGGCATGTGCTTCGCCCTAATTCTGGGCTCATCAGGCAGTACACACTCACTGCACCCACTCTCGCGAATCGAACCTCAGACGTCAGCGCTAAAGGCAAAGCCTCTCATGTTGCGCTATGGTGTGTGGGTCGTTAATTTGACAGTATGTAGATCGGTGTATATATATATATTATATATTATTATATATATATAACTTTTGAGAATGCAACGTATAATTTTGTCCAGGAGGAAAGCAATGTTGCCTCAAATCAATGGTAACCTTTTGTAGGGTGTGTCCCAGAGACTTATTAATTGTCATCGCGAAGCAGAGCCTTACTGGAAATTTGAGGCATTTCAATTGAAATGGGAGATCAGAGGGTATAACGGTGATGCCAGCAATACATTCAGAGTGTGGCGCTCTGCTTTTTTTGTGTAGCTGCCTTCACACAGCCTCTTCACTGCTTTATAAACAAACGCCATATAAAGCCATCACCTTGTCAATTGTGTAATGCGTTTTTTGAACAGGTTTGATGTATGGAAGTGATCACTCGTACTGCGTTCAGTAAGTTCTCGTGAGCTGCTATCTTGTGTGATGTTGCGATGTCTACGGCTTAATTTAATGTTATCTAAGACCCAGCACTTAAAAGTTTCTGCCTGCACTCCGGTTGTAATATGACGAAGCTGTGCGAGCTCACTTTTGAGAATGCAAGTATAGTTGTACAGGAGAAAAGCAATCTTGCCTGAAATCAATGGCATCGTTTTGTAGGGTCTGTCCCTGAGACTTATTACTTGTCATCACGCAGCTGAGCCTTACTGGAAATTGGAGGCATCTGAATTGAAATGGGAGATCAGAAGGTATAAAGGGGACGCGAGAAATACATTGAGTGTGGAGAAACTCTAGAGACAGCGTGTGTATTAACTTGTGGATTTTTCTGTAAGTATTTGGTGGCAGCGTCACAAAATTGGTTTCTCAAGACAGCGTTAGCTGCAGAGCTCAGCTCAGAGCGAAATGAGGTGAATGGGAGGGGAGATGATGACGTGACTCCCCCACCCACCTTAACTGTCAATCCCCCACAAACACAGTCTCTCGGAATTTGCATTAGCACAGCCCTTCACCTGCAATTTTAACTTAGTTACAAAGTGATCAAAACTCTTATTTATATCCTGCGTCCTCTCATTAAACTTGTATCCCGCATTACCCGTGGGCATGACAAACGCCAGCGGCAGCCTGTCTATGAACTTGATTGAAAGTTTAGGTTTACACCGTGCTTTGTGCTTTCCGAAGTAGCAGCACTCATGAATATGGTTGTATATGTCACTAGCTCGGTTCTTATTGTTTCGCTGCCTTCTCAATTATATAATGCATGTTTTCTTCAGCACTTTTTGGAGCTCTTCCTGGTTTTCTACATACTGCGTTGAAAGTCAGTTCACGTGATTACGTGGGAGGCGTAATGATTTCACACAAAACTCCGCCTCCCACGGCTTTCCAGCTCAACTCCATTACAGTTTATGCAGAAAAATAGCTTCCAGTTCTGACCATTACGCGTAGAATTTCGAAATGAAACCTGCCCAACTTTTGTAAGGAAGCTGTAAGGAATGAGCCTGCCAAATTTCAGCCTTCCACCCACACGGGAAGTTGGAGAATTAGTGATGAGTCAGTGAGTGAGTGAGTGAGTCAGTGAGGGTTTTGCCTTTTATTAGTATATATATATATATATATATATATATATATATATATATATATATATATATATATATATATATATATATATATATATATATTAGTAAAAGGGGACCTGGTATATAGTAGCTTTGGTTTATAGGCTTTTCCTTCTCCTGTGTACAGAGACAGCAACATTTAATCAACACACAACACGTTACCACTCTTTGGAGCCATGATTAGTGAATATAACAGGCTTACCTTGAAGATCCTGTCTTGGAGACATATTAAGTTTAATTCTAATAGTATTTTCAGTCTTAATAAAATAAAACTGACATATACAACAATCAACAAACAGTCATATGAATGATGTAACTTGTTAAATTGATGTTCTTATGAAGTACAGGTTAGAATGACTGAGAAAGAAATCACTTTGAAAGGCAGGTGAAACATTAAAAAAGTCACTTTAAGGCACCAATCAACAAAACATCTCATATAGCATCTTCTGGCTAGGAGTGATGATGAATCTTTCTGGTGATAGTTTATGGTTGGATTAATTTAGCTAGCTAACAATTCTCTGAAGTTAGTGAAAATGTTATGTTAGCATGGCTGACAAAGGCCCTTAAGATGCCCACTATGCACATCATGTAATAAAGTTTCCCCTTTTTTCCTTATTTCTCTGTAGAATTACACTGTAACTCCTCATATTGAAATATATATATATATATACAGTGGTGTGAAAAACTATTTGCCCCCTTCCTGATTTCTTATTCTTTTGCATGTTTGTCACACAAAATGTTTCTGATCATCAAACACATTTAACCATTAGTCAAATATAACACAAGTAAACACAAAATGCAGTTTTTAAATGATGGTTTTTATTCTTTAGGGAGAAAAAAAAATCCAAACCTACATGGCCCTGTGTGAAAAGTAATTGCCCCCTTGTTAAAAAATAACTTAACTGTGGTGTATCACACCTGAGTTCAATTTCCGTAGCCACCCCCAGGCCTGATTACTGCCACACCTGTTTCAATCAAGAAATCACTTAAATAGGAGCTGCCTGACACAGAGAAGTAGACCAAAAGCACCTCAAAAGCTAGACATCATGCCAAGATCCAAAGAAATTCAGGAACAAATGAGAACAGAAGTAATTGAGATCTATCAGTCTGGTAAAGGTTATAAAGCCATTTCTAAAGCTTTGGGACTCCAGCGAACCACAGTGAGAGCCATTATCCACAAATGGCAAAACATGGAACAGTGGTGAACCTTCCCAGGAGTGGCCGACCAAAATTACCCCAAGAGCGCAGAGACGACTCATCCAAGAGGTCACAAAAGACCCCAGGACAACGTCTAAAGAACTGCAGGCCTCACTTGCCTCAATTAAGGTCAGTGTTCACGACTCCACCATAAGAAAGAGACTGGGCAAAACGGCCTGCATGGCAGATTTCCAAGACGCAAACCACTGTTAAGCAAAAAACATTAGGGCTCGTCTCAATTTTGCTAAGAAACATCTCAATGATTGACAAGACTTTTGGGAAAATACCTTGTGGACTGATGAGACAAAAGTTGAACTTTTTGGAAGGCAAATGTCCCGTTACATCTGGTGTAAAAGGAACACAGCATTTCAGAAAAAGAACATCATACCAACAGTAAAATATGGTGGTGGTAGTGTGATGGTCTGGGGTTGTTTTGCTGCTTCAGGACCTGGAAGGCTTGCTGTGATAGATGGAACCATGAATTCTACTGTCTACCAAAAATCCTGAAGGAGAATGTCCGCCATCTGTTCGTCAACTCAAGCTGAAGCGATCTTGGGTGCTGCAACAGGACAATGACCCAAAATACACCAGCAAATCCACCTCTGAATGGCTGAAGAAAAACAAAATGAAGACTTTGGAGTGGCCTAGTCAAAGTCCTGACCTGAATCCAATTGAGATGCTATGGCATGACCTTAAAAGGCGGTTCATGCTAGAAAACCCTCAAATAAAGCTGAATTACAACAATTCTGCAAAGATGAGTGGGCCAAAATTCCTCCAGAGCTGTAAAAGACTCATTGCAAGTTATCGCAAACGCTTGATTGCAGTTATTGCTGCTAAGGGTGGCCCAACCAGTTATTAGGTTCAGGGGCAATTACTTTTTCACACAGGGCCATGTAGGTTTGGATTTTTTCTCCCTAAATAATAAAACCATCATTTAAAACTGCATTTTGTGTTTACTTGTGTTATATTTGACTAATGGTTAAATGTGTTTGATGATCAGAAACATTTTGTGTGACAAACATGCAAAAGAATAAGACATCAGGAAGGGGGCAAATAGTTTTTCACACCACTGTATATATATATATATATATATATATATATATATATATATATATATATATATATATATATATAGACATTTTTTAAGGAACAAGAAAATAAGATTATAAAATTCTAGGAGGTTTGTCCTGCCATGATGCAAGGATAGACCCCAATGACTTTCAGACCTCAACAGATGGATGACTTTTATAAATACTATGACTGCAAATGAAATGTACACATGGCTTTAATTACATTGCTTTTTAAAGAAGATTTTTCTTGTTATATTTAAGGTTATGTATGTCCTAAACATTTACACTGTTATTAACGTTCATCATCAGCATACTGCTTTTGTCGATATTATTAAGGTTAGTGTATTCTTACTCCTGGAGAAGTTAATACAAAAAGGCATTAGTCTAAATGTTACCTAATTACCTTATTAGATGTATTTCCAATGGACCTTGAAGATAGTTTCTACCTGACTTTCATACAGTATTGAAAACCAGGGCATATTATAATAAGATGAAAATAAAATTTGATGGATGACAGTGCAGAAATAATAATTTGGCAAAGTCATTGCAAAAGACTGATTAAAAATTAATGATAAATGCAGAAAGCCCATTCTGGCGCAAGGGCTGAGGAGACAATTAATGCTTTTTTATTAAAACAGGAATTCTGAAAAATGAGCCTCAAGTAGAAAGGCAGCAAAACATGTATGATTTTGTAATTGGGTCATAATGATAAATATTGTTCTAATTTGGAGGTGAAACATGAACACCAAAATAAAATTGCAGCTTCTCATCAGCGTTTAATGGTTGTATTATTAATTTATTAAAGACAATACATAAATTCATTGTTTTTCAATTATAAACCAGAAGCAAGGATCACATTTTAAATTAAAAATAAGTTTTTTCAGCCTTCCCTGGAAAGGTGGGAAATAATGGAACATTTGACTCTTTAATTGTCAATCTGACAGGCCATTTTTGAAGCAAATAAAGCTGAAGGTGATCCAAGGTCGGTCGTGACTTTTCAGTGGCTCACTTCTCTAATGTATGTTTTTTAAAGACAATCAATTTAGTTTCTTACAGCGGTTATGAGTTTAATTTATCATTTACAGCAAAATCCATTCTAGTTTTAGAATAGTGCGGCTAAGGAAGGAATTGCCACTTTAGGCATTGTCTCATCGAAAATGGTATTCTACAAAATAAATGCATATTAGCTCAAATATTGGCAAGTGTTCAGTACACCCTGACTGAAAAAGGAACACTAATCAGATAAGCCAGATGGTGGTGACACTTTGCCGTCTTTCTTTTGGAATCAGGGGTAAAAAAAAGTTATAGATCTACTTTTCTCAATTTTCACTTCTTATTTCTTTTACATCAGGCAAAGCCATGATGACACTCCTCCTTGCCATTTTTGTTCATGTTTCTCTTGTTTGAACTTAAAAGTATATGGATATTGGCCTTTCCAAGACATTCAGTGTACTACATCCTGTTGCAAGTTTCACATTTTATCTTTTTAAAAAATACACTGTCCGTTTGTCTGTCCAGGATTTTAAATCACCTGCAGCTCGCAAACCATTTGACCTTTTGACCTGAAATTTGATACACATATACTACATGACCTATGCTATCCGCTTTCGGAGTGATGATTGACCTCCAAGGTTATTCCTCTTTTTATTTGTATTTTATTTTATTGTAGAATCAACTCTTGCCAGCATGTGGCACATATGTACGGGTGTTGTTCACATCCCTACCACCTTCGTCGTCACTTCCCCCACCTCTTCATGTCTTAAATCATTCTTGAGGCAGATTGAAGGCTTAAGTGCCATCTTAAATGAAAAATTAAGGAAAACGCACTTAGCAATTGCAACACAAACACTGACTTAATCAGTTTTAACACAAAAAGATGGCGACCGCTAGCGTGGGGAAAAAAAATTAGCAGCAAGTGCATCAACCTCTGAGCAAACAAATGCTAAAAGTACAGATAAAGAGGATGAAAACTATGAATGCTCCAGTCAAGTGTATTCATTACACGTTATCGTGCAGTGCACCGTTACTGGTCTAAATATTTAATAACCAATCATAAGCACATACTGCTTCATTTCTGTGCCACCACCACAGAAAAGCGGAAAAAGAACTGCAGAGAAAGTAGGGGTTAGTATGGATTACGGAGCCATCAGGAATGATATTAATAATTAAATGCATATACAGAGTATCGGGATTAAACTAAAATGAAGCTATGAGAAAGCCATTTCTGAAATACATTTAAAAAAGAGTGTAACTCTATAATTAGACAGTTATCTCTCTGCATTGTTTTGTGGTAACACCATACTGTACTACCACAATGATGGTGTTGAAAATAAAAAAGAATTAGGATAATGGACCATGAGACGAGAAAGAATCTTAGCCAACACGAGACAAAGCCAAAACCAGGAAAAAAGGTAAAAACCAAAATACTAATGTCTAATACATAAACCAAAAGCTTAGTTAAAAACCTCCTCATGAATCAGCACAGGAAATCTTGAAAAAGAGAGCTCCTCCACACACAAAACTAGTTTGGTTCTTATCCAATAGTTACCTGTAAGCTGCCATCTTAAATAGTGATAACCAGATGATGTTGCTTCTCAAAGTTACATTATGACATTATTGTTTCTAACAATGGACTCACAACATGGTGGGGTTTTATTGTGGAAAACACTTTTTAGGATGCCTCTCCTTAAAACATATCCCTTTCATTGAATGCACAGCTTCTTTTTCTGTGGACGAATGGTTACAGGTTATACCTCTATTGCTACTCCTAACCAGCATTTAGGGATATAGACTTCATAATTGCATTGCCCTCGCACCCACTTGGTTCTGTCAGTAGCTCTCTCTCACCCCTTCTCAGACTTTACCCAGGTATGATACTGCAGCTTGTTTCTTAGGAGATTTCTCTCTTCTCCTTGCCCTTGATTGACATAGCTGTTCTGAGCCCCTGGCAGTAAAATATAGCAAGATGTATAGGCAGAAGAGCAGGCTTAAGTAGTTTTAATATGACAGATAAGATGTGCTCTGAAATGAAAGAACATAGAATGTGGCCATCCATACCATACAACCTGATTGGATTAGTCTCTCAGTTTTCCTTACACTTGTACTTACTTGAAGTCTCAGCAGTAATTTAACACATTCTCTGCCACTGCCTTTCTCTTTCTGGTCAGCTCTGTCTGTTTGTCTAATTTGTCTGACTCTATAAAGCTTACCTCCATCCAGGGTTACTGACAGACCATGTCCATATGGCAACCTTTTAACAGTGAAAATGAGTTCAAAAACAAGACAAGCTGAAAATTGTGGAATAAAGTCAAACTGAAATTCTTATTAAAGAAAAAATGCACAAGAAATCATTTTAATCTTCAAACAGATAAATTAATGTTCAGTAGGCTTTCATAACTTGAGTAGCACAATGAGACAGTGGTGAATGCTGCAGAGTCCTGGTATCAAATTCTGGCCAAGTGGAGTTTATATATTCTCCTCAAGTGTGTGTGGCTTTACAGTAGGCAGTGGTCTTTCTCCCATATCTCAAGCTCTCTCAGGTTGGTTGGAATTCTGAATGACCCTAGCATGAGTGTGAGCAAGCTTGCTCTGTGCTGACTTTTTTTTTCATAATAAACAACAACAACAACATTTATTTATATAGCACATTACATGCAAATTATGTAGCTCAAAGTGTTTTACATGATGAAGAAAGAGAAAAAAGACAAAATAAGAAAATAGAATTAAGGAACACTAATTAACATAGAATAAAAGTAAGGTCCGATGGCCAGGGAGGACAGAAAAAACAAAAAGAACTCCAGACGGCTGAGAAAAAAATAGAATCTGCAGGGGTTTCTAGGCCACATGACCATCCTGCCCCCTCTAGGCATTCGACCTAACATAAATGACCTCAATCAGTCCTCAAGGTATTCAGGGTTCACATGGAAGAACTTGATGACGGTGGTCATGTGGACTTTTGGCCTTCAATCCACGGATCGGGTGGTGGTGGCACAGATCGCCACCACAGAAAACTGGAAAAAGAACAGCAGAGAAAGTAGGGGTTAGTATGGATTATGGAGCCATCAGGAATGATATTAATAATTAAATGCATATACAGAGTATCGGGATTAAACTAAAATGAAGCTATGAGAAAGCCATGCTAAAATAATGTTTTTTTAGCAGTTTTTTGAAGTGCTCCAATATATTAGCCTGGCAAATTTCTATTGGTAAGCTATTCCAGATTTTAGGTGCATAACAGCAGTAGACCGCCTCACCACTTCTTTTAAGTTTAGCTATTAGAATTCTAAGCAGACACTCATTTGAAGTTCTAAGGTTACGATTTGGAGTGTAAGGTGAGAGACATTCTGAAATATAGGATGGAGCGACATTATTTAGGGCTTTGTAAACCATACAGTAAGTATTTTAAAGTCGATAAAGTAAAATGATGTTTTCAGAAAGGTTTGCAAATGTATTAAAAATCAAAAACTGAAATTTCTGATGCATATAAATATTCTGGGTCTTTGCTGTGGTACTCCATGTTGTGGACAGGTGCATCCTGTTTGCTTTAATTCTCCTTATGGTGTGTCTTGAACTTGATTGGAGTACACGTGTGGCACCAGACATTACAGACAAGTCCTGTGACACTTCCATTTAAGGCTATGTATGATATTTATCTCAGATTTGAGTCTTTTCCGTGTGTCATGCTGGTCTGAAATCTTTCATTTATATAAGTATTCAGACACTTTGCTGCCGTATTCCGTATTGTGGTCAGGTGCATGGAGTTTGCTTTAATTCCTCTTGAGATGTGTCTAGGACTTGACTGAAGTCCTCGTGTGGTAAACTGAATTGATTGCACATTGTTTAGAAAGGCGTACACCTGTGTATTTAAGGTCCCACAATTCACAGTGCATGTCAAGACAAAAACCAAGCCATAAAGTCCAAAGAACTGTCTGTAAACCTCTGCGATGAAAATGTGGTACGGCGTAGATCAGAACAAGGGTATAACACCATTTCTTTGAGTGTTCCCAGGAACACAGTGGCCTCAATAATTGTGGAATGGAAGTAGTTTGGAAGCACCAGGACTCTTCCCAGAATTGGCTGTCTGGCCAAACTGAGCAACTGGACAAGAAGGGCTTTGAACTGGGAGGAGACCAAGAACTGCCAGAAGGACAACCATCTCAGCAGCTCTCCATCAATCAGGCGTTTATGATAGGGTGGCTAGATGGAATGCACTCTTGAGTAACAGGCATATGACACTCCACTTGGACTCTGAAAGCATGAGGAAAGCAGGCTTCATTTTGTCAAATGAAACAAAAACTGAACTCTTACTGAAAGATTTCAAGCACTATGCTAGGTGAAGAACAGGCCCTGCTCATCCCCTGTCTAATAACATCCCTATAGTGAAATGTGGTGGTGGCAGCATCATGCTATTGGGATGCTTCTGAGTGGCAGGGACTGGAAGACTGGCCAGAATTGAGGGAATGATGATTGTAGCTAAATGCAGAGCAACCTTTGAAGAAAACCTGCTACAGAGTGCATGCAACCTCAGACTGGGGGCGACGGTTCACCCTTTAGCATGACAGTGATCCAAAGCACACAGCTAAAACAACACTGGAGTGGGTTCAGGACCAATCTGTTTGTGTGGCCCAGTTCAAGCCCAGACTTTAACCCCATAGAAAACCTGTGGACAGATTTAAAGATGGCAGTTTACAGACGCTTCCTAACCACTCAACCACTCTAATGGAGCTTGAAAGGATCTGCCAGGAAGAATGGGATAAACTGCCTGAATCCATGTGTGCAAATTTTGTAGAGACTTACCCAAAAAGATAAGAAGCTATAATTGCTACCAAAGGGGATTCTACGAAGGTTTGAATTAAGAGTTTGAATATATATACAGTATATATGAATAAGAGATTTCTGTTTTTGATTTTTTTCGATTTTGTTAAATTTGCAATCCTTTCTGAAAACAGCCAGCCAGCCATTTTCTAACCCGCTGAATCCGAATACAGGGTCACAGGGGTCTGCTGGAGCCAATCCCAGCCAACACAGGGCACAAGGCAGAAACCAAACCTGGGCAGGGTGCCAACCCACCACAGGACACACACAAACACCCCCACACACCAAGCACACACTAGGGCCAATTTAGAATCGCCAATCCACCTAACCTGCATGTCTGTGGATTGTGGGAGGAAACCCACGCAGACACGGGGAGAACATGCAAACTCCACGCAGGGAGGACCCAGGAAGCAAACCCAGGTGTCCTAACTGCGAGGCAGCAGCGCTACCACTGCGCCACCGTGCCGAAAACATGTTTTCATTTTGTCATTATATTGAGTGTAGTCCAATGGACAAAAAATGTAAAAAATACAAAATGGCACTGTGATGAAGTCAAAAGTGCGTAACAATAAAATGTAATGATAAAGCAATATTAATAATGATAAAAGCACTTGAGCCCAATTGAAAGAGAAAGATCAAAACAAGAAGCTTTAAAAAGCCACAGATGTACAATGTAAGTCATGACTGATGTCAAAGAAAATACTTATTGCTCCTGATATACAGGAGAAAACAAGATATTATGGGAAATAGCAGCTTTGAACATTGCTTTTTTTCCCATAGCTTCAAAAATGAATAAATATAAAAGTTATGTAATCTGTAAGTTAACAAAAAGCGGAAGCTTTTCAGGAGTAATTGCCTCTTCTTGTAACCTTGTATGTTTCTATTAATACTAAGCCCAGCTGGACTACATGACATATTCTTCTATGAGAAAACTGTTCAAATGCGCTGCCAAGGTCATTTAAATGTATAATACTGACCCGTAATATTCCAGGTTTCTTCTTCTGTTAAGTAGGTGTTCCAGGTGGGTCTTAACCTCTTGTCTGTAAATATGGCTTCTTTGACTTCTTAGTGACAAATTTAGAACCAATTAGCACTAATTGCACAAGTCGTTTGAAAAGGTAAGCAGCTGGCCACTCCAGAAATAAGCCCAGATCACCACAGCTCTCGTCACATAAGAGCAAAACATCTGTTATTTTTAGTGTTTCAGTACACAACTTAGGAAATCATTAAAAAAAATTAAAGGAATATTTTCAACAGGCATAAGAATAATCCCACAGTTCCAAAATATATTTCAAAATGTCTCTTAGAGAAGCACATTCTCCATTTTAGGTGTTTGTTATCCATCTATGACAGGGGTGCCCACACTTTTTCGGCTTGCAAGCTAACTTTTAAAATGACCAGGTCGAAATGATCTACCTACATTAAAAATACTTTATATATATATATATATATATATATATATATATATATATATATATATATATGCTGAGTATACTTTATACATAAAATGTATGTTGTCGTACCTTGCATAACTGGATAACCTTTATGGCACAATAACAATTCAATACATTTATGGTCACTACTAAATTTGTAATCAATAATCTTCATGTTGGAAACGGCTGACTCGTATAAATAAGTAGAGCCTAAAATTGCAGTCAAGGAGCTTTTGAATTCAGCTGAGTGAAAATGACGGCTGCCTGATTAACTGCGATTTTAGTTCCCTCTCCTCTCTCTTTCTCAGATCGCTTTTCGGAAGGAAGTCAGTTTCGTAGTTTTTATGAACAGTTCGAAAGTGCCTTTCCACATCATCCTTCTTTGGAAAAGCAAAGATAGATTGACAGATCAGACAAGCGCACTTCGATTGTGACATTGTGAGAAATAAAAAATCCTCTTCCAATTCCACATCCAGCCCATACCCTCCCCAAACAATTTTTTTTAAATCCCTTCTTTAGTCGATATAAATTGGAAGGCTAACTAGATCACAGCCTGAGTTTTGCAGTAGCTCGCGCATTTGATCGTGCGTGCGGGGATGACCACTGTGATCTCAGACTGGCCGCCCTGTATGTCAATCAAGTGGCAAATGTCATAGGGAGGATTATTTATTTAAATTTAATGCGATCTACCTGCACTACCTTTGCAATCCACCGGTCGATCGCGATCGATGCATTGGGCACCCCGATCTATGCATTATTGAACCCAAATAATCCAGTTTTGGGAGAAAACCAAGATCCAACCCTGGATGAGACAACCAGGCCATTTCAGAGCTTTTTTAACACATCCATCCAGAGGAGTCAAATATCCAACACTTAATAAGAGTTGCTTTTCATATATAGGTTGTGTTTATATGATCCAAACATTTTATTAAGAACACTAGCTGTGCTGCCCATCTAGGACAGGTAGAAATCGAAATAATCAATGTAGACTTCAGCGTATTCAGCATTGACGTGTGAAGTGCACTATCTATTGGAATGTATTTTGTAATGCGTTTAGTAAGAAAATGCTTTGTATTTGTCATTCCAACAGATGGTGCATTACAAAAATTTGTAGTAATAAAATGCAATGCATATGTCTCTGTTATATGCCATTTGGTATGAGATTCATAAAGGCTGTGTTAATGTCTGTGATGTGCCATGTGTTGGAATGACGAATGAAATGCATTGTATTACTACAAATGTTTTATTTCTACAAATGTAGCATATAACAAAGACATACAGTAGCAATCGGTCAGACACACAATCCCACCCACTTAATAAAAGTCATATGTGTATTGTGTTCATGCGATCCAAACATTTTATAAATTTCAATAGACGGTGCACTACAAACATTAATGCTGACTGCACTGAAGTCGACATTGATTATTTAGATCTCAATCCAACTTAGACAGGCAGCACAGCTAGTGTTCTTTATAAAATGTTTGGATCGTATGAAAAAATACATACATGACTTTTATTAAATGCTTAATATTTGACTCATCTAATGAATGGATGTATTGACCTACCGCTAAGCAAAATGCAATGTGTCTGCTTATCTTTTAGTTATGACATACCATCAATCAACATAAATTCAAATGCAGTGTGCCTTTGTATCGAATTTTAAACTGACATGAAAATTGTGTGCTGTAGTGTTAAGCAATTGATCATTTGGTTGATATGTTTTTTTATTATAATACGATATAACTGTACCAAAATGAAATGGCCCACTTGCATAAGTTTTGCATTTCAACATAGTTAACACTGGATTGCATTTCATTTTGGCACAAATCATCTTCAATAGATGGCTCATTAGCACTGGTTTTACAGATCACGTAGCAAATGGCATACAGAAACACAGCAGCCAGATGGACACACAGATACACAGACATAGACTTGTATTTTTATTAAGGTGGATTACTGAATAGGCTGATTGGGTTGATGCTTTTAAAAAAATGTCAGTCAGTCAGTCAGTCATCGTCCAACACGCTATATCCTAAAACAGGGTCACAGGGGTCTGCTGGAGCCGATCCCAGGGCACAGAGCAGGAAACAAACCGCAGGTAGGGCTCCAGCCCACTGCAGGGCATACACACACACACCCAACACACCAAGCACACCCAAGGACAATTTAGGATCACCAATGCACCTAACCTGCATGTCTTTGTACTGTGGGAGGAAACCCACGCAGACACGGGGAGAACATGCAAACTCCATGCAGGAAGTTCCTGGGAAGCGAACCCAGGCAGGTCTCTTAACTGCGAGACAGCAGTGCTGCACCACCATGCCACCCTTTTACTGGTATTATTGTTCTTTAATAAATACCAAGTTTCTTTTAACTTTCTATACTTTGCCTTTATATCTAAAGCGATTAAAGCAATAAGGTACATATTGAGAGCACCTGGAGCAGTAAGGAAGTGCTCTATAATCCGAACTGTGGGGTTTATCAGGCTGAGGATGAGAGCTCTAAGTGAGCAACATGTAAAGAAAGACATCATCCATCCATCCGTCCATTATCCAACCAGCTATATCCTAAAACAGGGTCATGGGGGTCTGCTTAAGCCAATCCCAGCCAACACAGGGCGCAAGGCAGAAACAAATCCCGGGCAGGGCGCCAGCCCACCGCAGTTCAAAAAATGTTGCATCTAAAAATATTTCATCATCAACAAGCAGCCACAAAAAACATTACTTATATACTGTATAAGTGGACACTTCTGGGTGGCATGAGGTTGCAGATTACAACAATAAACACATTGTCCCTATGAGATGCTTTTGGTTAGTGTAAGGCCAAAGTTGTGTTTTGTGTTTAGACTTCATGGTTAGGATCACATTGTTGGTTTGGCACTAAGCTACTCTGAACTTCTGGTCATGACTGTGGCTTTGTTTCTCAATAAATGTCTTTCTGCCAGTGCTTTCTTACTCTGTTTGTGTGGTCTAACATCCTTTGGCAGGACAACATGTATGTATTTTTTTATCTGTATGTCTTTTTGTTAGTATTGAACAACTGTCACTATTTTAAGCAAGCAATGCCAGTAAGAATTCATTGTACATGACAGTAACCATGAACTTGTCCTTGATACTGTATATATAGCATATTGCTCTGAATTTAGTCCTATACAACAGACACATAGAGTATGCACATGCCAATAAGCCATACATTTATGTAGACTATTAAAGGAATACCCTCACAAGAAAAGCTTACAAAATCTTCATGAAAGTCCCCCTTGCTGGGAATCAAACCTTGTTCAAAGGCTGGGAGACAGCAACCCTACTTGTGAACTCTGACACTCACTAACTAAAATGGTTAACCAATCACAAATATTCTGTGTGACAAAAGGCACAGCTGCTTCATTGCTCATGTCAGATATATCCTTGAAGGGGTAAAATGTGGGGTCATGAGGTAACTGGAAAGGGTTGTGTGGTGCTCCCAATCTCTTTGCAAAAGGACGAAGATCCAAGTCTTTAGAGTTCTGGTGCTTCCTGTCTTGTTATATGGTTGCGAGACATGGACGCTATCCAGTGACCTGAGACAAAGACTGGAATCCTTCGCAACTGTGTCTCATTGGAGAATCCTTGTGTACTGCTGGTTTGACTTTGTATCCAATGAGCTGTTGTTCATGGAGTCCCAAATAAGGCGCATTACCTACATTGTAAAGGAGCATTATTTACAGAACTGCACCCAAGTGGCGTGATTCCCCGAGGGTGATCCGACTTGCAGCCAAGTGGCTGGACCAGGACAAGGGGATGCCTACGTAACACCTGGCTGTGGCAGATAGAGAGTCATTTCCGGAGGGTGGTACTGGACCGCATGTCCGCCTGGGGGGTTGCCAACCAGGATCCCAAGCTGTTTCATCATGAATGGGTGTGGCAACGTGCTGTACCAGTGCAAGCTCCTCAACCTGACCTGAGCTGAGCTGACTTCTGTTAACAATGATACTGATCTTGACGTGGTGTTTTATTTCTGATATTTGGTTGGATCGATTCTTTGACCTCCGTTTTTTGATTTGCTCTTGTGTAAATGATATCATAAGCATACATGACAGATGTGCCCTGCCAAATGAGAAGTCACAGAATCACATGACAAAAGCTGAACTTTAAGCATAGTATTTTTAGAGAGGTTTTGCTACTATGTTTTAAAAACAAGGACATTTGAAACATAATATTAGGGAAATAAGACTTTCTATTAAGTAACAGTACCAGGAAAAAAATGTAGATTTGCTTTGTTAACTTTTTGAGAGCCCCTTTTTGGTGGACTGTCTCTGGTGGTGGCTGGTTTCTGTGTTCCAAGTGTCACCTTAAGTAGTGACTTTCTTTATTTTGAGTTGCGCCTTCACAGAGTCGTCTCAAGGGAAGAGAGGGGCGCAGGGTGGCATTGGTGTCACAGGAGTGGGGAGTGTGTATGTGTTTGTGTCTGCCTGCCTGTCTCAGAACCAGCATTGTGGGATTGTTTTGTGGACTGGTGGTAGAAGGGACGAGTGGTAGAGAGATTTCTATTGCTGTTGGTGCTTTAAGATGTCTCCTCAGCATTCTTCTTGTTGACATCACCACCCATGTGCTTTTCTTCTTTTTTTTCTGATATACTTTACTATCCCCCGAGGGGAAATTGTCTTTTCACATGACCTTTGCACTCCCTCTTTCTGCTTCCTTTTTCTTTTTTCACATCCACTGTAGTAATTTGAAGCTATCTCTTCTTGTGTACCTGCTTTTTCACTAATTTTAGATTTTAATCAGGAGTACAAATACCGTAAGAATTTTATCGGTCACTTTATTCAAATTTTGAAACATATGTGTTATGGGGGAATATGATTTTATTATGTTATATTTCATTTATAAGTAATCAATGTAGACCTCAGTGTTAACATTTGCAGTGCACCATCTATTGGAATGTATTTTGTAATAATTTTAGTACTAAAATGCATTGCATTTGCCGCTCCAAAAGATGGAGCATCACAAATATTTGTAGTACTAAAACGCATCATTACAAACGTTTGTGATGTTTCATGTGTGGGAATGACAAATGTAATTCATATGTCTCTGTTATATACTACTTAGTTTGGGATTTGTAAAAGCAGTGTTAATTCTTCTGATTTACCATCTGCTGGAATGAAAAATGCAATGCAAGACATTTATTCTTTTATTAAGGTGGATATTTCATGATGTTAAACTGTAAGCTCTTTTTTTCTACTTGAACATTTGACCTTTCCCCTACAAACGGGCAGACTAGCAAGATAAAAGATGTCGAGACCCTGGAAATTTTTGTGCATGCACACCATATGAGCATTTGTTGATGTGATCTGTCAAAATGATATTGGACAAAGAGGGGCTTGGGGTGTTCACCTTGACCCTGAAAAACTTTCAAAAGTGAGCAGCTTAAAAGAGAACAGGGAAGAGAGTGAACCGGAAAGAACACAAACACCAACAAATCCCATGCTGTGAAGCACAACAATGTAACCTCAAGAGACACATTGGGCATGTCAGCCAGCATCATCTATGAAAACTCCAGAAATATCCAGGTTGTGTGTTGATTTGTCACATATTTAAGCCTATTAATGCTAAAGGTTATAATGACTGAATTAAAGTTTAAACCTGACCCTTGCTTGACTTTTTGCTTTATTTTGTCAACTGAGGTATAAAGAAAAAGAAGAGATGTCCTCCATTAGGGAAAGTGAAGCACAGTAGTAGCCAGTACTGGGTGTAGAGCAGGCCTAGTCCCAGGTGCAAGAGCATTGAGACTGTGAGCTGCGTTTCATTTCATGCCAAATGACTGCAAGGATAATTTAACAAGAATTGGGAATAAAAAATCTTTTTTAGGATAAACTCAGTGCAAAACCCTTCCATAATAAAACATGTGTATTTATAGTTTTATGTATATGTGAATAGGGGTTGTCTGTTTGCTCACCTTTGAGACAACTGTTTGCTGGCAGCCTATTTTGCTTTTGTTTTTTTGCTATCAGTCCATGTATTATCGTGGTATTTCCCTCTACTTACCCTTTACCTACCTTTACTTGTACTCATCAGATTCATTACTGAGTTGGTCTACTGTTGCACCTTAAGATTATCACACACACACACAGATATACACATAAACACAGACCCTAACCACAACAGTGCCCCATGAATGACACACACAGCTGGTTAACCTCTAGGACTTTAAACCACACAAGTACTGTAGGAATAACACAATCTGTCACTCTTTCAGCACTTCAAGAGACTTAATTATTATTGGCACAAACAACATACGATGTTTTAAAGATATCTCAGACCTTAATATTACTTTTGGTCTCCAAGAATACATTTAAACATACAAAGGCTCAGCATCATTGACTATAGGCCATTTATCAGCCAAGAATACCTTACTTTACATACTGTTCCCTACTTTTGGGTGGAGATTTCACCCTCAGCCCTTAATAAACCACACAGCACAGAATTAATGGCAAGCTCCTGTGCTCAGAGAAATCTACGTTATTACCATATATACTCGTGGATAAGTCGGGGCTTGATTTTACTGTATAATTTCTGCTACAGGTAGTCCCCAGGTTATGGACATCTGACCTACAAATTACGAACAGGGCTGCAGCTGCGACGCATGCGCCTCAGTAACTGCCGCTCCGTCATCTTCTTCCTGGTTACGCTGCAAGCTATGGCTGGACTGAGGCTGGAGGGGGGCAATTTTGATGCTTGCGCAGTGTAGTGTCCTTTGGGTGACTCCCAGCGGCAAGAGGTGACCCGTGGTCCATAGTCACCGGGGCCACAGCTATTGCTCATGTGCAGGACAGAGGCTTGACAGGGCAGTTCACACCCCGCCCACTACACCACCACAGCTACTGCTCCTGACTTGACGCAGGCTAGATGGAGTGGAGGGGGCGTTTTACTGCCCGCCCACCACACACAGCTGTCCCGTGCGTTCTCGGTGGGCAGCTGGTAATGCTGCAAACGGTGACCTGGTTGTGGCTGAATGGAGGCCATTGAGGGTGAACGGGGAGGTGGGGGGGTAGCATTGTAGTGTGCCTCAGTTGGCTACCTGTTGAATGGGGCAGTGGTGGGCAATTCACTACCCACCTTTGGCCGCACCGTGTTCATTCTCAGTGGGCGGACGCTGCAGGCAGCATACTGTAGTGGAGGTGACTGTGTGGTGGGCAAATGGTGAATCGCTCCTCGTTGCCCCCATTCATTCTCAATAGCAAGCCTGCTTGTACTGTTACGCACATAGCAGGAAGTTGTCTCTTGTCAGGACAGCAGACGTTTTGACGACGGGTGCCTTCCTGCTGTGATAGCGTGTACAGTGCTATGTAGAAGAGCTCATCTTAACTTTTTGTCTTCACCCTTCAAGAATGTCTCTGAAACACAAATCTGATGCAAGTGCTGATGATACAGTAAAGAAGAGAAAAACCATCATCAATGAAAATAAAGTAGAAATAATAAAAAGGTCAGAGAGGGGTGAAACTCCATCATTCATTGGCAGAGCACTTGGTTACAGCTGGTCAACAATAGCATTTATTAAAATAATGTGCCTGTTCTGACTTACATACAAACTCAACTTAAGTACAAACCTACAGTCCCTATCTCGTATGTAACATGGGGACTGCCTGTATTTTATAATGTTGGTCATGTAAGTCGAATGCGGAAAACTCACACTATTAGTCCAAGAGATTATGATATGCTAACACTCACCTGAGGGAGTAACCACGGAGCACACTGCCTTTTCTTTTTCTATGTATTGTGCCTATATGACCACACTGTAATACCCAAACTATTCCGAAGAAACATTTGAACTGTTTGTGTTTTTGTATCTCACACCCTCATACACCTTTATTTTAAGAGCATCCCTTATCTACAATGGAGCATTCGATCAGAAGAAAATATGAAGCTGGTTTTAAATTAAAAGTCATTGAAGTGGCAAAAGAAATTGGTAACTGCACTGCTGCAACAAAAATCGACTTGTCTGAGAAACTGATGTGAGATTGGAGGAGACAAGAAGATGTAAAAAAAAAAATTAAGTGTCACATTTTTGAATAGGCGTATAAGTCAGGTTCTGATTTTTTGTGTTTCAAGACCCGACTTATATGTGTGTATATACGGTACTTCAATCACTCTAGACATTAAGACAATGAATAGAAAGTTAAAAGCAGAATAGTATTTATTACATGAATAATAATGCCAGTAAAGAAAACCATTAAAGAATTGGATAGCAAAGTCTGGATATATATAGTCTTTAGAAAAAGCTTACGAAAAGTTAAAAGATGGCAAGAATGAATGCCATAGGCTGCTCGTTATCTAGCACTCGTAGTTGTTCATGAGATGTTTTTCTGACGATCAAATGGAAACGGCCATATGTTCCCAGCGCCCTCTTTTGACATTGGTCTGTTCCATTCTCCTGGCATCCTTTGTCTCTTCTTCTTCTTCCTCCATCCTATGTCATTCTTCAGACAAGGCATATTTATTATAAAATTGTTAGATATTCTGATTGGCTGGCTGTCAATATGCATCCATCCATTTTCCAACCTGCTGAATCCGAACACAGGGTCACGGGGGTCTGCTGGAGCCAATCCTAGCCAACACAGGGCACAAGGCAGGAACCAATCCCAGGCAGGGTGCCAACCATAAACAGCCAACAAAGTTCCTTACTTTGATGACTTGGAATGGCTGTGCAATCAAACCATCCCCATCCTAAGTGAGGTGGTCCCTGTACTGTCCCTGTTTATCTACACATCTGGTTAGCTGCCACCTAGGAATCTCTTTTCAGTCCTCTACTCACATTTGCTGTTCTCTTGTGCATTATGAATCCCCTGTTCTATGCAGTATTAGAAACAGTGTGTTGTAAATGATATTATAATATCCTTTGATACATAAAATGATACAATAACTATGCTTTTAGACTTAAGTGGAATCTTTGGTACTATTTATCATACCTTCCTATTACACAAGCCTGATTCTTTCCATTTTCATTTGTATGCTGATGATACTTGGCAGTGTTTATCAATAAAATGAAAGGATGTTTTTTTCTGCTATAGCAATTGACTATTTTACAGAGGCAGGGAGGAGTGGAAATGTCTTGTGCTTATATTAAGGAAAAACAAACAGACAAACCTTAGGGATTAGAAGTGAAAATTCTCAGTGCCACCAGACTTTATGGACAAGTCCTATGACACTTCTATTTAAGGCTATGTACGACATTTATCTCAAATTTGAGTCTTTCCCATATGTCATGCTGGTCTGAAATCTCTCATTTATATAAGTATTCAGACCCTTTGCTGCCACACTCAGTATTGTGGTCAGGAGCAGTAGTAGTGAAGGTATGCGATAAAAGTGTGGTGCAGCATAGATCAGGATAAGGGTATAAAACCATTTGTAAAGCTTTGATTGTTACCAGGAGCACAGTGGCTATTGGTACCACCAGGATTCTTACTATAGCTGGGCATGTGACCAAAGTGAGTAACCAGACAAGAAGGGCCTTGGATAGGGAGCTGACCAACAACCCAATTGTCACTCAAACAGAGCTCCAGAAGTCTTCTTATGCCTTTCACTTAAGAGTGCTGCTGAGAAAGTTATCCTTCTGACAGGTTCTCCAATCACAACAGCACTCTTGAGAAAAAGACATATGGAAGCCTGCTTGGAGTTTGCCAAATGACATTGAAAGGGCCATCATAGCACAAGAAAAATAATTCTCTGGTCTGATGTAACAAAAAATTGAACTGTTTGGGAAGAACTCCTAGCCCTATGTCTGTTGAAGACCAGGCTCTGCTCTTCACTTGTCTAATACCGTCCCTTCAGTTTGGCGCTAGCAACGTCATGCTATTGGAGTGCTTCTAAGTGGCAGGAACAGGGAGACTGGTCAGACTTGAGGAAACAGTGATTGTAGCCAAATACAGAGAAGACATCAAGAAAACCTCCACCAGCATTGCATGCATTATTAGTCTGGCATAATGGTCCACCTTTCAGCTTGACAATGACATGAAGCATACCACCATGACAACGCTGAAATGGCTTTGAGACAAGTCTTTGACTGTTCCTCAGCGGCCTACTCAAAGCCCAGTCTTAACTCCCATTGAAGAACTCTGAAGTGACCCAAAGATGGTAGTTTACAGATGTTTTCCATCCCATCTAATGGAGCTTGAAAGGATCTGCCAGATGGAATGGGATAAATGTGCCCTAATCCAGTTGTGTAAAGCTTGTAGGGGATTGCCCAAGAAGACTAGAAGTCGTAATTGTTGCCAAAGTGATTTCTACAAAGTACTGAATCTGAATAATTATGTGCATTAAAGATGTTTGTTTTTGATTTTTAAAGAATTTGCAAATCTTTCTGGAAAACATGGTTCCACTTTGTCAATTTGGGCTATTGTATGGCAAATGTATACATTTAAAATGAAGTCTATAACACAATAAAGTGTACATAAATGGAAGAGGTCTGAATACTTTCTGAATCCATTGTAAATTTAATTTACGTTATCCTTAAGGATAGAAAGCTCCTATAGCCACTCATCTTAAAAACTGAGATTTAAGGAAAAGACTCTTCACAGACTGGAGAAAATTAAATTTAAAATTTTAGGTTTCAGAGTATGTTTCAGATTTTGATTTCCTACATCCCCCTTTCATGAAAGTTTGTTTTGTCCCCGTCCACAGCTTGATGAACATTTCTGATTGCTAGTTGTAAGGATTTCACCTCTCTGCCAATCAGTTCTCTATCCGTAAAAGGGAAGTGTTTACCATTAAATGTTTTTTTTGCTCATCAGTGGTTGAAGTGGAAGAAAATAATGGTAGTACTCTCTTTATGATGATACAATGACATTCAATCAGGTAATTAGAAAGGAGCTCCCCCATGAAGATTCACAAAGAGGTGCCGGTCTGGTGAACCTTACATTGTTTTGTCGTTCTGACAAAATAAGAGTTGACCAAAGAGCGGAGTGGGGGGACTGTGAAGGGTCCCCTGAGAAGATTATGGAAGAGGTTCCAGTCTGGTGAAACTTACATCGTTGCATCATTATGATGCAATGACAGCAGATCAGAGTGCAGGGTGAGTGAGGTCTAGGAGGTCCATACCTGAAAATGAACTAAGAAGTGCCAGTTACTTACCATTAAGCTAAGAAGAAGTGTTGTTACTCTACATTGAAAGTGAATGAGGTGCTGGTGCTGCCTACTGGTGAGTGCCAGCCCACTTCAAGCACTGCTGCTCACATTATACAGGTTTTAGTTTTTCACATGAAAAGTGATGAATGGTTTCTCCACTTTAAAAAATGATTGATAGTTGTATTCTAGAGTGTACACTGCAATTACAAGATGTAGGCTTTCTTCAAACACGCAGATATTAAATGAAAGCACTTTAGGAGGCAAAGTAACTAGTTATAGGGACCTAAGAAAATGTGCAATTACCTCCCCACAACGTGAGACATGCTCCATAAGTCTCAGCACTGAAATGAAGGTTGAAGGCTTTTTATTTTAGTATTGCATATCCCTAATGTAGGCCCTCTGATGGACTTTCCAGTGCTCTTCTGGTCTTGTGCCCAGTGCTGTGTCGATGGATTTGGACCCTCACAAACGTCAACTGGAATTCCCAGGTTTGAGAATGTTATGTCATTTTCCTGTTAGCTTTGTTGTTGAAACAATTCATATCCATCTTTAATAAATATTTCTTTTGTGATGAACTGTTACTATCTATCTTTTCCATTACCTTCTCTATGCCCTTCAGTGCCACTTTATGCCACAGATGCTTTTATCCAGTTAATCTTTGTGACTTTAAAATTGGACCTTAAAAAAATTTGACATGACTGGTGACACACTGTGATTGTTTTCCACCTAAATCATGGACACTGGCATATAACACATGGGAGAGTTAATTATAAAATGTCCAGGGAGGTGTATCAAATTATTAGAATTATTAATTCATTTTATATTTTATACAATATACATACATGTGCACAGATCTAGTGGCCACAGAATGGGAAGTGGCTATATAAAAGTGAATTTAAGTGACAATAGATTTAAAAAAAAATTAAGTTGAGGATAATCCACAATAATATAACGTAATTAAAGCACTTCAAACTTAGACGACATTTATTACAAATTCCTAAGCTAAGACTAATGAGGCTGTTTAATAATTCTTCCCTAATTCTATACCTTTCTATCCATGACATGCTGAACACCAACAGCAATCACTTTAATTTAATTAGATACTTGTGAGGTGCTTTTTGAAATTAAACATATCATAGGGCATGCAATTACCAAGAGTTTTGGTAGCTTTACTTAACAATAACAATAATTGCCTACTTTTCTTTGCCATTTTCATTCCCAAATGATTTCTTAAGATCTAACTGACTAAAATGCGCATTAGCGGTTGCCACAGGGTGACTTCCAACAGGACCTCCGTTTTATGTTTCATTCAAGACGATTAAGCGATTTGCTGAAGGTCACACTGCATGTTGGGATCCAAACCAAAAACCTGCTGATTTGTTCTCAGCACTTCACAAGGACACTTTTAGATTACTTTAATTGAAATAAATTTGCAGAACTACAGTATACTACAAGAGCAGCATTACAAGGGAATGTTTTCACGAGACAGTCAGCCAAATGATCAGAATGCTAAATTAGAAAAATAGGCCTAGTATATAGAAATAACGTTTGTCATTTTTTAGACTTGTATTTTTATTATTATTGTTAAATCTGTTTTCAGTTTCTCAGTGTGATAATGCTCTTTTTTCTCTTTGATGAAGAATTATTATTTCTACCTTATTACTGAATGACAAAAAATATGATCTTTAGTTGCTAAAAACAGGGAGGGTGGACACAAGGAAGCAAAACTATCAGCTTTATTGTCTTAAAACATAAATTAAATCATGCACCAAGTGCTTTTGCCGAATATCATGGAATCTGATCCCATCTCCTTAATTTAACCTAAAAGTACAAGCACTGGTGAAAGCTCCAAGACATCAGTAATAGAATTAGCTAGATTATGTACATCACTGTGTCAGAAGTAAGATACACCAAAGAGGCCGTAGACGTACTGCATGATTCATAACTCTGGCTTTCCTTCTGAGGAAACAAGGTCACAAGCAAAAGTTTTCTCTATTGTCAGATGAGACAAGCTCTCTAGATTCCCTTTTCAGCTACGTATGTACTTTTCAAATTTTATGGAAAATTGTTTTGACCCTTTAAACATGACCCCATTGTTTTGGACCCGCCAGGGGGACTGATCAATACTCCAAAATTTTTAAGAAACATTCACTTCATCATTGTAAGAATTACAGTACACTGTTTTTCCAGTAAAATGCTATAATGCCTATTCCAATACATTTCAATGTTTTTCTTTCTTCCCTCAAAGATGGACGAATTGCTGCAGTACTGAAGCCCCTGCCTCCATCCGCCCCCAAGGGCTTTCTTGAACATCCTGTTTCAATTGAATATCATTTGATGGAGAGACTGTTACTTACTAAATTCGACAGGTTTTTAAAGTGATAAACAACGGCATATTAAACCTTCTACCTTCTATGTGTTCCACTTTCTGTATATTTCAGAAATGCTTTCTTTCCTAAAGATGTTTTTGAATCTTGCAACTATTAGTGCTGTAATTTGGAAACACAGTATAGTTTCTTTACCAACTTTAAATATTCTGACAGAGTAAGATCTTCCCTTCAATATGATACACAGGCTGTGGGTCTTCAGTCATGGTAATGTACCTCTGTAGATGCTGTCACATGTGTGCGCTTGGGACGCAGACTAAGGACTTAACTGAGGGCAGAAAACAAGGGCCCTCAACTCTTTCCTGAACAGAAGCCCACCTAAAACTTCACCAGGTCCTGCATTCCCTTCCTGTTGTGAAATTGTTCACAATATACGGGATGGATCCTCAACTCTTTTTCTGTTGTCTGTCTCTTGTTTTACAATATTTTTTTGAAAACAGAAATAGTGGAGAAAAAAAAATCCAGTTTTTGTACTGCTTTAAACCAGTAAATCTAGGCTTTTTACTGATAGATATTTTTATAGCTTTTTTTCTTCATGGTCCTGAAATATTCATATAACACCTGTGAAAATAGGAATAACATTCAAAGTGCATTTTCTGTTTAAAATGTTACTGAATTTTACAACTTATTCTGCTGCAAGGGTGGCACAGTGGCGCAGTGGTAGCACTGCTGCCTCGCAGTTAGGAGACCCGGGTTCGCTTCCCGGGTCCTCCCTGCATGGAGTTTGCATGTTCTCCCCGTGTCTGCGTGGGTTTCCTCCCACAGTCCAAAGACATGCAGATTGGTGATTCTAAAATTGGCCCTAGTGTCTGCTTGGTGTTTGTGTGTGTCCTGTGGTGGGTTGGCACCCTGCCCAGGATTGGTTCCTGCCTTGTTGGCTGGGATTGGCTCCAGCGTGACCTCTGTGTTTGGATTCAGCGGGTTGGAAAATGGATGGATTCTGCTGCAACATACAGTAACTAATTCTTCTGATATAAAAATAATGAAAGGGAAATGTCTGAACTTTATTTTGTTGGGTACAACATAAATATTGAGTGAAGGATGATGAAGTTATAGGCAGCTAAATCACAGTGGCACAAAACAGACATAAATGAGGCTGCATTTAAAGGGTTAAGAGTAGATTTTAATCTGTAAAAATAAAAGTGAGGTTATATCTTGCTGAAGCAAGAAAAAGCATTTTAGGATATCCTTGCATTGTTCATTGTGTACAGTCCAATTTTGGCAATTCATAATTTGTCAGTTTCTACACATCACCAGAATTTTGAATTGTTCATGCAAAATAACATTTATTGGAATAGCTGAATCCATATTTTTGGAAATGTAGTTGTGCCACATTTATATCACTGATCTTTACTATTACCCTCACTTTTGATATAGGCTGGCAGGCTGTGACGGAAGTACTGCCCAAATAGGGCCCATCAAATGTCCATTTGCCCACTGGAAATCAAGGGGGCTGCCCTCTGTTGGTCCGGGGGAGAAACTGTGTCCTGGAAGTACTCTCTCCCCAGGTCCTTCCATAATCAGGGCCCCGACCATCCACCACACTGGTTATATTTAAGTAATCCAAAATGTAGCACTTAATGTAGATCTCCAGCCTGTTAAGTTCAGTATTGTTGTACCTTGTTATCAATTCACCTGTGACATGCACCTAACGCAACAGGGACCAACTAACATTATAGGTTCTTTTATCAATTGGGGATAGGAAGAAAAGTCAAAATCAGCTATATACCTTGTCACAGACGGCCGGGGTCCTTGTCTGGCTGGGATGCCTCTTGACTGTATGGACCAGGGGAGCAGGGCTCCATGGGAGATGGAGTTCTCTACAATCCTGTTGGGATCCGGGGGTGCCGCCAGGGGGTGCTGCAGTTGTTCTTGAGCCTGTGTAGACGGTTCTTCTGCCAAACCTGGAAGTGCAACGGGAAATAGGTCATCAAACACCTGAAACACTTCCGGGTGGGTTATAAAAGGAGCCAGCGATTGACTAAGCTTGCTGGAGAGCCAGAGGTGACATTCAAGAGAAGTATTGGGATTGTAATTGATACTGCTTATTGGACTGTGTTGTGGGCTCGTGGGGACAGGGAAGAAGTTCCACACGAGTGAAGAAAAATAAAAGCACTTTGTTTTTAGTAGTGTGCCTCCTCTGTCTGTCTGTGTTGAGTTGAGCGCTGGTATAGTGCCTCTTATTGTCACAACCTGTAACCTCTTACCCTTCTCATAGCCCATGTTTGTACCCTGCATATTCTACCAGCAGCCTGCTTACTGACTGGGGTCGTCTATTATTTTCACTCATCTACTTCAACCCATTTTACCACCAATTTGCAAAGCATTGATTGCCTGCTGCTAGGCCAAAGCTTCTTGAGAGTGGGAAAGGTGCTATATAATTAAAATGTATTATTATTATTAAAAAATGAACAATCATAACACTTATCAATATTAATAGCAATAAACAGACAGACACTGGGTTCAAGCTTTTACTTAATAATCATATGTGTTTGCAAAATAATCTTTAGCTGTAAATATAAACAATACAAAGAATTATACAACCTGAGTGGTTTGTGAAGTTTTTATTCAGTCCACGATGACATTTTCCAGACAGTCCAATTCCTTAGTTACACATTATATATTGTAACAAAATGGAATGGAACAAAATGAAGTGTTGAGACACCTCTGTTGTGAAATCCTGCCTAACTGAAGAAAATGTCAAAAAGGATTAAATGTCCAAAACCAGTTTATACATGGCGTCAGGTCTGTATAAAGCACATGATAGGGCCACTCTCTCCTGTCCTCTCTAATACATCAATGAACAACCACTTTGAGTGGCTGGTGGCTTTATATATTGTAGGTTTCAGAAGTCAACTTCAGAACTGTGGAAGAAAGGGGAGAAGGCTTTAGCAACCATATCCCCTCTTGGTGTGGAGTGGTACTGCAAACCTCATTAGAGCTCTGAAGGTGTCCTCTCTATCTGACAATATCCTCGAGCCAAAACTGAAAAGACAGATTTCTTGCTGGAGACAGATCTCCTTTTCCAAGTGTCCAGACACCTAAGCAGATAGTAAGCTCCACTGAAATGTCCATGTTTGCACCTGAGCTAATCTCTTCACAAACATGTCAGGAAGCAACTGAAAGTTCCATGTTTGCACTAAACCGCGAATTGAACTAAAACTGAGAAATCTTTTTTAAAAAAAAGTTTAATAAAAGGCAGTCAGTCTTTGTCTCTGCCGCCTCAGCCTTCCCACCCAAAGTGAGCACCTGGCTTTCTGGGAGATATTTTTACAATCTCTCAAAACACAGGAATGTTACTAAATCATTATCACACAAGCCAAGGTCAATTCCCAAATCAAAATCAAAGCTACACTTTCTAACTTAGCAAAATGCTCATAATACTCCTTTGCTTTTCAGCTTTCCCAGAACACACTTCAATTATATTCAGAAATGACAAGACTTTCAACATTTGGTCGTTTATCTGTCAGTTGAAAAGGTTAAGTCACCCCCCATGAAAATGTGTGATTAAATATTTTAGTAATTAATTCAGTTAAAGGACCCTTTCAAATGACCCTGCACATGTCAAAGCAAAGAAAAACGCATGACAGTGTAACAAAGTTGAGAACAAAGGACTATAGCAACAACGCACCTCCCCACTGTGCATAGCCAGATCAGGCAAATCTGCTTGTTTTTCTTTTGAACAATGAGGCTGGAAAATATGAGGCTCAAGTTTCAAGTCTGGAGCAGAAATGAACCAGTAGTAGTTAAGTCATGAAGTCATTATAACGTTCATCCATTCGTTTTTTAACTTCTAAGGAGCTGCTGTCTACAATCGGTGCAGGCAGAAACCAGTCCTGAATGGGATGTTAGTCCATCTTAGGGCACGGGATGTTAGTCCATCTTAGGGCACCTCTTTGGGACAGAAAACCATAGTTCCCAGAAAAAAAAGCCCATTCAGACCCAAGGAGACCCTGCAAACTCCACACAGGCAGTGCACAGACAGGGAGCTGCAAGGCTATTGCACTAAACTCTGTTACCATGTTGCCTCATTACATTGTATTAAACATGTAAAAGCTAACATTTATTCATGGTTTATATAACAATCTTTAAGTAACTTCTAAGAAACAAGTGACAGTTTAAAAAAATAAAAAACAGCAACAAATTGTTAGCTTTTAAGAGTAGCAAAATTCAAGGTCTCTGGCAGAACAATGAAGGCTTTTCAGGATGGCATTGCAGTTTAAAACAATACAATACCAACAACAATAATGGTATGTGTGGATCTGGCATACAAGGCTCATCAAGCACATCCACACAGCCAATTTAAACAAATATGTAAATACTGGAATGCATTAGCAAATTAGAATCCAAGGAAGGGAATTTGAAAGAACATAGTCGAGAAGTGAAGAGGGCATCCCAGTTTAGATTAAATTCTGACCAAAGCACTCAGAAATCATGACTCCATTTTACTGGATATGAGTTTATCACTGCATTAGTCCATTTTACTACATTGCAACACCACAACACTCACTGAAGGAATAGGCTGTGTATTTATTCTTTTATTTCTTTATTTTTTATGTCGGTAAGCTGACAAATAATAAATGTTTGGACCTAATGAACAGCTTTGTGCTCATGTACTGATAGGGAAGCAGTGCATTTATATTAATGGTTCTTGATTATTTAAAAAACTGACATACAGTCAATCCAGAAAGTGTTCATACCCCTTCACTTTCTGCATACTTTATTGTGTTGTAAATTAAATTTTAAATTGATAATGTTGCCATTTTACCAATCAATATAAACTTAATAACCCATAAGGACATGTTTTCAAAAAGACTTGCAAATTTATTAAAAATCAAAAAACTGAAAAAAACCCTTTCATATACAGTAGGTATTTAGACTCTTTACTTAGTACTTTGTAAAAGCTCCTTTAACAGCAATTCTAGCTTCAAGTCTTCTTGGATAAGTCTCTGCAAGCTTTACACGCCTGGTTTTGGGCAGTTTTACACATTCTTCCTGGAAGATCCTCAGAAGCTCCGTTAGATTGGATGAGGCCTGTATGTAAACTGCCATCGTCATGTGTCTGCACAGATGTTCTGTGGGGGTGCTGCAAGATGAACCGTCCATTTTCTTCAAGGTCCTCTCTGTATTTGGCTGCATTCATCCTTCTGTCAATTCTGACCAGTCTCCCTGTTCCTGCTACCTAGAAGCACCATCATATAGATTGAATGCTACCACCATTATGCTTCACCACAGTTATAAAATTAGGCAGGTGATGTGCATCCCTTGGTCTCTGCCAGTCATAATGCTTGGAGTTCTATCCAAAGAGTTAAATTTTTGTCTCATCAGATCAAAAAATCTTTTTTCTAATGCTGTCCTTGTCCTTTAAATGCCATCATATACCTGTCAGTTAAAATTGGCTTCTGTCATGCCACCTGATTTCTGAAGTGCTGTTGAGATGTTTTTCCTTCTTGACAGGTTCTCCCATCTTAGCAGAGCACCTTTGAAGCTCTGCTAGAGTGACCATTGGGTTGTTGGTCACCTCCCTGACCAAGGTTCTTCTTGCCTGGTTACTTAGCTTGGCTGGACAGACAACTCTAGGAAGAGTTTTGATTATTCCAGACTTGTTCCGTTTCACAATTATTGAGGCCGCTGTGCTCCTGGGACGACTCAAAGCTTTAGAAACGCTTTTATCCCCTTGTTCTGATCTATGCCTCACCACAATTTGATCATGGAGGTCTACAGAGAGTTCCTTGGACTCCATGGCTCAGTTTTTCTCCAGACATGCAGTGCGAATAGTGGGAACATCTAAACACAGATGTGTATCTTCCTAAATGATGTCCAATCGATTTGGTGTGCCACAGGTGGACTCCAATCACATTGTAGGCACATCTCAAGGAGAATTAAAGCAAACAGGACGTTCCTGACCACAGTTTGGAGTGGCACAATGAACAGCCTACATACTTATCAGTATATCAATGAGAGATTTAAGGTTTTGATTTTTAATAAATTTACAAACCATTCTGGAAACCTGATTTCACTTTGTCATTATGAGTTTTGAAGTGCAGATTGATGAGCAAAATGGCACATTTTTTCCATTTTAAAATTAAATCTAAACACAATAAAGTGTACATAAAGTGATACAGTCCGAGTACTTTCTGAGTCCTTAGTAAGAATGAGTAAGCTTCATAATATTTCTGGCAGCAATTATACATTACCAGTACTGTTGAATAATATACTTACAGGCTTTGGGATGATTTGAGCTTCCACAGCCATTCACAAAATGTTGCCTTTATGTACCATTTAATTAAACAAAAGCAGAATCATCTCCCTGCAGAAGTCTCCCTAAGTATTTTACCTTTAAGCCAGAAATTGGACAGTATCCCTGCAAAGCCACAACTGAACGTTTACATATCTGCTGGGGTGGCAGTGCCATCCAGTGGCACAAAAAGAAATTCGGAACAGCACATTGTCATTTTCCATTACAGTGGAAGGGAATGCTAGTTTCACAGGGGGATAAGTACAGTTAATTACATCTTAGTGGGCATTTCACTTCAGACTAATACATCTAAAGTTAAACTTAAATAATTTCATGTTACTTGAATTTATTCAGAGTGCTGAAAAGCATTGTTAACCTTTTTAGGGAACACAAATTATTTTATAAAATGCCATTTTAAAATGTATTTAATTCAGTTTGGTGTAAATCATTTATCATAAACTTTTTTTGTGATCAATTGAAATAAAAATATGTACGCTGTGAGAGACTCAGCTGGGCTGAGACACCAATGTAATGGAAGGATGAGGGAAGGCAGCGACTTTTGAACACTGCCTCCCCCAAAATGCTAGATGGCAGCTCCCCTGGAGTGTAGCGGTGCCACGGATTCCCACAGGGCATCCTGAGACTTGGAGTATGGTTTCTCAGCCTTGTTGGGTACCGTGGGTGCTGCCAGGGGGGTGCTGTGAAAGGACTTGGGGAGTTATGCTTCCCTTATAGCCCGGAAGTACTAGGAAGTAACAAGGAAGGAAGCCCCAAAGTATTTCTGGGCTGATTAAAGACCTGGAATTCTCCATCTGACCCGGAAGTGCTGGAAAGTCATGAACTATTTAAAGGACTGCTGAAGACCCACCAGGTGAGCCAGAGTTGGGTGGAGGTGCACAAAGTATGCTGGGAGGTGTGGAGGAGAAAGAGAGAGAGAATTGTGAATATTATTGTGTTTATTGGATTGTATATTGAGGCTGCGATGCTTTGGGAGCACTGCTCTAAGAAGAACTAGAATTAAACAACTTGTTGGTGCTTTTAACCTGTGTCCTGCGTGTCTGTCTGTTGGTTTTAAAGGGGCAACAGTGCCACCTAGCATCCACAACGCAAAAACTTTAAGACAAGCCAATTAATAAGGGAATTGTGTCAACCAATAGTGCCCCCCTTCTTCCAATCCCCCCAATAAAATCCTAGGGTCAAAAAAAAATAACAGTAGGCAACACCACCCAAAAATGAAAAGAATGAATATAACAATATTAATGGGACCCAGACAATCAGGTTCTCACTGACTGGGCCAAGGCATGCCAGTTCTAGATGGATTTAATTGAAGCACAATTGATTCAGCATGAGGACATTTCAAAGGTGATTAAAATAAAAAATGAGGACTGCCAGCCATTAAACATGACAAGCTCTGGGGTTTTCCTTTGAGAGGTAAGGAGTAATCTGACTGCTAAAGTGGCAATACAGAACAATTCACACTGGTGAGAGGTGAGAGAAGAGAGATCCAAAAAACAGGGGTCTGGGGCACTGGGGTAACAGTCACAGAAGGAAATGATCAGAGAAAGTGGCAGACTTGTGTCCTAAGAGAAAAGACCGGGGTTGGGCATTGTAGGGTTGAAGGTGGGTATGCTTACAAACTAAAAACGACTTCTGGGACTTCTGGTCCAGAGTACATGAGACAGCTACCTGTCTGTCTGCTCTCTCTCTCTCTCTTCATGTGTATTCAGGTCACAAGCAGGATTCTGTCAGGAGTTGCACTTTTCTTTCTCATGAACATTTTAACCTAACATTCTTAAACTCACCTAATCCAATTCAGATATATACAGTAGGCACCCCAGTCAAAAAGTAGAAACCAACCCTGAACAGGACACCAGGCAATCACAGGTCCATTTGCATATAGGTATGCATAGGTATACACACAGACACACAGCAAACAGGGTCAGTCTGGAACTGCCTAACCTGCATGGGATCTGAGAGGACAAACCGAACACCCAAAATAAAATATTAAGAAACCAAGTTAATAAGCAGACTCTGCACACACAAAAAACACACGTGGGATTTGAACCCAGTATGCAGACTCTCGAGGCAGCAATCACATTAGCTACTGACCCATCATGTCACCTGTGAAGATTCTTCTAATTCTACATAAATGCAATGTGTTGTCACCCAGTCTAGCAGCTCAGCACTTTGCATTTGATGAAGGTGATCAAAACCTAATGAGCAGTAATGTAAGCAAATTATAATTTAAACTTCAAAAGCAAATTGCATTCCACGCTACATTGCCGGTCTTTACTGTCAAACTTTGATGTACTCTACTTTCATGTACGCAATTTCATTTTTAGGGCTTTTGTAAAGTAATCAGCAACACAATTTCAAAGTTAAAGTTAATTGAGCAAATGCTAATCAAGATGATTGGTGTATATTTTAGTTTGTGGTACCTCCAAAATGTTTAGTATCGTGATTTAGTGCAGTTCTATGCTTCTGGCATGGCAGACAGTTAGTGAGTGTCAAATAATTTGTAAGGGAAGGCATTGAAATGCAGGCTGCTGCCTCACATCTCATGGATCCTTTGTTTCAGTCTTAGCCAAGTGTCTTTAGGATTTTCTTCAGGTACTCTGATTTACCTTCCACATCCCAAAAACATTCACGTAATGATCACTGGTGGCCTTCAATAGTATCAAAGTCAAATGCTGCACGGTGTAAGCTGCCTTCATGTTTTATCCATACTTTCAATGTAAATTCCCCCACAAAAATGTGTGGAGAATACGCAAATTTCCCAAGTTTTAACACATTCAAAATAGTTAGATTTTCTTATAAAAAACCATGCTTTTAGTTTGTCTTGTGACAACTTCATTTGCAAAAGCAAACAAAGCCTTCAGAATAAAGAAAAGGTGGCATTATAATGCTTTTCCATAGAATTGAAGTTATGCTAACCACTCTGTGTTGAAAACTCACCTGCTGTAAACTTTCACTCAGCTGTTAAAAACTGTGAATCACTCATATTTGAAACACATAAAAAAGTGTGCAGAATCAGGGTCTAAATTTTAATGGTGCTTTAAGTGATTTTGTATTTCATTAAGCTGCATTTTCCACGTGTACTTATGGATTTTTGTTGTTAATATATAATAATAATTTACAATCTATTAACAGAATGAATTATTAAATATAAGGAAAAACATTAAATGTAACTCAAGTATTAACTAAATGTAACTTAAAACTTAAGCACATTAGGTCTCTGCCTTATCTTAGAGAACCCACCAACATAATTTTCCAAAGTTACAATGAGGTAAATGAGTAACAATCACCCCTCCAGAAAGTGGGATAAACTGATGGGAAAGCTCAGACACCCCTTCTATGAAGAGGTGCTCAGATTAATGGGAAAAACCGCAAAACATCCCTCTTAACAAAGAGGTGTTCAGAATAGCGGGAGAATCGACATGAGTCAAAAATTACTGGTGGTGTTAGTTGATTGGAGGAGGTAATAAAGTTCTGCTTATTAAGAGTCAGATGACGCGATGTATTAGATAAGGCGATTTAATCAGAAAAAAAGTATAAAAGGAGATGAGTTGTTCAACTGAGGGCTCACTCTGTGGACAGAGACATTTGTGCATAACTCTATATGAACAAAAAATGTTCTGTATTCTCATCTGGTGTCCATAACTGCCTTCTTTGAAGGTGGAGAAAAGTTTTTTCCATGACACACTTTCACCTGAAGTTAAGCATACTTGGGCCAGCCAGTACTTCAATGACCATCTAAGAAAAAGCTTGGGTTGCTGCTGGAAGAAATGTTGCTTACCCTCTTGTCTTTATGTGGATGCCAATGCCCCAGTATAATAATGGCATGCTGTGCTGTAAAAATGGTGCCCTGACTCTCAGTTGTCATAAAAGATCCTTGGGCATCCTTCATAAAGAGTAGTGTCTATCCCAGTGTTCCCATGGCCTAGTCATTCTGGCCCCTAATCATCTCCTGTCTCCTATAAGCTCTCTCTCTCCACTTCACCATGTTGTCAGCATACTGGCGCAAAAATGGATGCCGTTGCATCATCCAGGTGGATGCTGCACAATGGTGATGGTTGAAGTGGCTCCCCGCTCACTTTGAAAAAAAGTGTTTCGAGTAGTGAGTAAAGTGCTATATAAATGTAAAGAATTATTATTATTATTATTATTATACATTCTAATTTGGAATCCAGAGGTGGTTTGTCATGTCAGTGCATACTCCCTTATCCTTAATCTTGCTTATCATGTAACGATGTTACTATAACTACTATTTTCTGCATTTTACCATAGCTAAGCAAGATTAGCCTCAGGACCCCAGGTTCAAAGCAGTGATGATACTTTGTTTTTATCGAGTCTCTGTCTTCTCAAAGATTACAGTCATTATTTGTCCATAAGAAGCCTAAACAAGGACTGCACAGGTAATCAAGGATGTAAAGGTCACTTTGTGCACTCTTGTCCAGGTCTCTCAGTTTATTTAATTTATTTGGACACAAAACATTATCACAAAACACAATTGTGTTGGACAAATGAGAGTGAAATTTGCTTCATTAACAAACCATGAAGAAGTCATCATTCACTCCCACCTGGAAAAGATAGAACTATAAATAGAGAGTGATACATAAAACAAAACTTAGTCTAGTATAAAATTGGCAGTGGAGTGCAGACGTGAAGCACAAGCCTGGAATGGTTGCTTTAGAATTATGTGAAATAGTTCTTGCCAAGTTCTTCAGATGTTTTGAACAGACACTCATAAGCAGAATTCAAGTTTTTCCAATCTGAGATAAAATAAAAGATGGCTTTCTCACTGGGTTACAGAAGGTGGATTAGGATTCTTCCAGTTGAACCAAATAATTCCTAGTGCTAGTAGCGTGATAAACTATAGGATATTTGAATTAATTTTTATAGCTTTATAGCAGTACTCCAAGTATTGCTGGTATTGGTATTATAAGTAATTTTACATTCAAGGCTATCTGAGACAGCCTGGGGACCCCGTGTGGTTGCAGGTTTTTTGTTCAACCCAGACTCACAATCAGTGATGATAACTGATAATAATTGATAGTGATTGATTTCATGTAATTAGCTGGTTGTTTTTTCTCTTTTCTTATTCTGCATTCAGAAAAGCACAACAGCATGACTGTTATCTTTAAAAGATGTACAGAAATATTTGTATTTTGCTATAGCTTTAAATGCTTAAATGTCTTTGATTGTTTTTCTGTGTAGTTTGCTCCTATCCTAATACAATGTTGGCACTATGTTCCAATGCCTGCTCTTCTCCTCAGTTTGCTCACTTTTGCTTTCTTTTAAGCAAGGTCAGAGTCTGTTTGGTCCCTACCATTAATTCCATTACATCCTGCTTTCCGACAATAAAGTCCAATACTAGCATTTTATTGTGGGTTTAGGGGGAAGCATAAGCCTTTAGTTGACGGCTTGAGCTTCCGTCTTCCCTCTAAACAATAAGGAGTCTGTCATAATTGCATGCTTTTGGTAGCTGCTCTTCTCTTTCTCTTCTCCTCCTTCTGCAGAAGACTGACAGTCACTCCATCACTGACATCATTTCCTTGTCCATTCATCTGGACCCTCCCCTTCCTGCCACGTGAACTTAAAACCTAGAAATTTGGCCACCTTGTTCCAGCTCAGATATACAATTCCAGACTGAAAAGACTAATCCACCTTTCTTGCATGTGCTCTTTATTTTTGTTCAGCTAGTTATACAGTGTCACCAAGGAGGTGCCCCAACTCTTTATCATTATCTGTGTTATCTTTTACACTGTAAACTACAATATATTTTATGAATGGCTGAATTCTTTTTCCTTTTCTAAGATTCACATTGAAAGATTTTTCCCCATTGTTCAGTAAAGGTTAAAGAACTTGATAAACATATACAGTATATATATTGTGAGCTGGAGGGCTGATCGCACCCCAAGAAGATACAGACGCCCCTGGGAAAACCCCGGCCCCTGAAACATAGACTACCCTCACATTGCTCCTTACCTTCTCACTTGCGCTATAATACGTAATACAAGCCTCGCGCGATACTCCGCTAACTTAAAAGCCTTGTGCAGTGCCTTTCAGTTTTGAAATTGATTGTTTGTTTTTGTCTCTCTATCTCTCTCTCTGACATTCTCTGCTCCCAGGGGAACTGTCATCTCTGACTTGTCATGGAGCACGTTTAAGCTTTTGAAAAAGAAACAAATGTTTGTTTGCAGTGTTTGAATAAAATTCCTGTTTTCTACAACCATCTGTGTCTCTGTGCAAATCTGTGACCCAAGCGTGACAATATATTGTGTGGGATACTAGATGGCAGCACCCATGGATGGCAGTGGTGCCTCAGATTCCCGCAGGGCTCCATGAGAGATGGAGTACTCTACAACCCTGTTGGGATCTGGAGGTTTGTTCCTGAGCCTGTGTGGGTGGTTTTTCTGCCACACCCAGAAGTGCAACCAGAAATAGGTCATCAAACACCTGGAGCACTTCTGGGTGGGCTATAAAAGGAGCCAGCAGCCACCACTATAGGAGCCAGAGTCAGAAGGAGGGAGACAAAGCTTGCCAGAGAGGAGTGGAGGAAAAAAAAGAGAAGTGATTGTGATTGGGATAGTGCTTATTGGGACTGTGTTGTGCCTGTAGGAACAGGGAAGGCGTTGCCCACGGATGAAGAAAAAAGAAAATGAAAACATTTTCTGACTCAGGCACTGCCGGGAGTAGCAGCCTTTCCAGCAGCTCCGTGTATGGCTTTATCTTTCTACCTTTTTCTCTGTTTTTCTCTATTTCACTGATCACTCCTATCACTTTCTTTTTTGTGGACTTGTGAATTTCCCCTTGGGATTAATAAAGTATCTATCTATCTATCTATCTATCTATCTATCTATCTATCTATCTATCTATCTATCTATCTATCTATCTATCTATCTATCTATCTATCTATCTATTTAGTTGTTTTTATGAGTGTGCCTCCTGTGCCTCCTGTGTCGGGTTAAGCACCATCTATTGTCCCTATATATATATATATATATATATATATATACATGTATATATGTTGCAGATGTTACCTGCTTTTTCATCTACACTAGCAAGTATTGCCTCAGGAAGAGAAATTAGTGAAAAGTATATAAAATTAGGTAGGCTGTTATAAAAAAGTTTCTAATTTGTAGATAGAAGAAAGAGATTTTAATCTGAAAGTTTAAATCTGAATTTTAATTTTTCAAAAGACACAAATACATTATGGAACTAGAGATCTCTGAGTGCTGTGGTGCTAAGTGTCTTCCATAAATAGGAAACTATTCTGTACAGGAGCAATAGCTAAAAGCTTCTCTTCCTCTAAATGCGTTCAATATTGGTTACATATCTTTATTACTTGGAAGAACACAGAGTTGCTAGTGCGTGATAAGGATTAGTGTGAACAGGATCACTCAACAAAGCATAGGGAGGGGATTTAGAATACGAAGCAAATGTGGATTTGTGGACTTGTCTCAGTTTTGAATTTTTTATTGTACAGATTTTCACGGCCTATTAGAAATGAAAGTTACACAGTGGTCCTCATGCTTTTGATCTCTGTAAAGTCACATTTTTGATGGTTGGACATTTTGCACAATTTTACAATTGAGTCTAATGTCTTTAACAAGGACTTGTTGATGTCTGTCATTTTAATTGCACCTTGCAGTGTGTCTGGTATACTGCAGTTACAGCCTTTTGATATCTCATAATGTGATCCTGTCATGCTAGCATGTAATGTACCTGCGATGAGATACTGAACAGTGAAGCCCAGCTGTTATCAGCGGTCGCTTTTGCATTCTTTAAGCAAGGCTGGACTCTATTTGATGCCTATCCTTAATTTTATTACAGATTGCTTTCCATTGATGAAGACCATTACTAGAATTCGTCTTGGATTTGGGGAGAGCTTAAGCCTTTTGTTGAGGGCACTTCCTTCTTCCCTCTAAGCAATAAGGAGGAGCTACACACTCTTGGTGGCACTTTTGGGGTTATTATTCATTTTTCATCCATTTGGAATGTTATTGTTCCATTTTTTGTTTTATTTATTTTTGTGATGTAATCACAGAGTCATTTGACTGCAAGTGAAGTTTCCCATGATTGGGACTTGTGTGTCATGTAACTGTGTTCATCATGCTTCCAAATCTCATCAGACATCAGGTACAATATGGTCATGATTCCAACTGTAATCATCCCTTGGTTGGATAACAAAACCAGATCTCTTTGGGAGAGTTAGATTCTTCTTAAGTAGGCCAAGTGGAAGGGTATGTTTGTGGTTTTTGAATCCCTTTTTTGCTTTTTACTCTGATTTTTGGTTTGCCCCTTTGATGTGATGGCCTTAACTTTCTTTTTGATCTTCCAGTTTTTTCACTTTAGGTTGGAGCTGACCGGGTTATATTTACATCTCTCAGTCTTTTTGTCTTTCACAGTAGTCCCCAGAAATTCAATTGTATAATACAGTCTGCTATAGAGGGAAGAAGCTTAGAACAGGCTGAGAGCAGATCAAGAGAGCAAGAATTATAAACATTATCCTTTTGGGTCCTTGGGTATGTATGTTCAACCTTACAGTTGGTGCCAAGGTTTGTTAATTGAGTCGTGTAAAGTGGAGTTATGGTTTGTCTCCTTGCTGACCATTTCAATTCCAGGCACAGCCTGGACTGTGCTAGCAAAAGTATAATTTGATTATGAAGAATACTTGCTTATCAGAAACAAACAGATACATGCCGGACTGCTTTGCATAACATGAACAGTCTGCGGTAACAGTGCCACCAAGAAACTAATTTTTTACTTACTTCAGGAATTCTTCTTTGGTTGAGATGGGGGCCGATCCTAAATGTACAGTCACAGATTTCATCTCTCAGCCCAGAAAGCCGAAGTGAAAGTCTGACTTTGCCATACCAACTTCAAAGTGGGCAATGCCACTTTGTCATACACTATCCTGACATCTGTTGATTATTCTTTCCTCAAGCAGGTTTGGCTCAGAAATTCTTTCAGCTCTTTTCTATCAGTAAAAACATAAAAGGATGCTTGCATGCAGCTTTCGAATATTAATCCTTAGCTATGAGAAATACAGTCTTCTTCATTCAGGAAAACACAAGAGTGTTGTTTATACTAGAAACTTTCTATTCTGTACAAATTATTTCTTAACTCCACTGTCAAGCTGCAGGCCATAAGCCACATTATGGAGAAAGACTGAATCTGATTTCTTCTTGGTTTTCATCCAAATCCAGTAAAGTCAACAGGCCTTTTTTAGTGCTTTTTGAATATAAACAGATACATCATTTGGTACACAGTAGAGCTATATCCTATCTCCTGGCATGATACATACTGTGTGGGAAGACCATCAAGCAGCTCAGACAAAAGAGTGCAATTATAAGCATGGCAACACAGACAGGAGCAGAACAACACAGCTTTAGAGAGCCCCGAGCAATCATTGATTCACTCAGACTGAGAAATGGTCAAGGGAAAAATGTGGTAATTGAAGAAAGAGATACATAGGAGTTTGACAAATACAGCAAAATGAGTGTCAGCAATTCCAGACAAATTGTATGTCAGAGTAGAGTGAGTTGTGTTTTGAAAATTAGCAAATATACAGCAAGAAAAACATTTCATTAAATAACTCGAGTGTACAGTATATAATCTATAAACCAGAGTGCTCCTTAGTCAGTAATTAAGGGCGTTATTTGTAATAGCAGCTTTTCAGAACCCTAAAGTTAATACATACTTGGTAAAGAATATTTGCAAACAGCTTAGCATCACTTACAAGAATGGGAAAGGCGCTATATAAATACAATTTTTTATTATTATTATTATTACAAGCTGTACAAAGGGAAAGACTCCTATGTTTCTCTAGAGTCCTACAAGGGAGTATTTAAGTTTTGCATAAGGCATCCCCAATGTATTACCAGAAACTACTTTAAAACCAGAACAGCTATTAAAGACCAGTAATGGCGGTGAATACATTTGACTTATAGTTTCATACACTTTCTCTGTACATTTAGCATTCATTTGCTCAGAGGTTGATGTGCTTGCTGCTTCCTGAGCAGCTCCTTCTCTTCTTTCATTGGCATCTTTTCACGTTAAAACTGATTAAGTCAGTGTTTGTGTTGCAATTACTTAGTACGTTTTCTTTAATTTTTCACTTAAGCTAGCACTTAAGTCTTCAATCTGATGATGATTTAAGATATGAAGAGGTAGGGGAAGTGATGGCGAAGGTGGTAGGTATGAGAACGGCGCCCGTGTGCATGAGCCGCATGGCCGCCCTGTTGCTGACAGTTGATTCTACAATAAAATAAAATAAAAGTAAAAAGTGTAATAAAAACCATCACCCTGAAAGTGGACAGTAGACATCATGTACTATATGTGTATCAAATTTCAGGTTAATAGGTCAAACGGTTTACGAGCTACAGGTGATTTAAAATCATGGACAGTCAAACGGACAGCCACGGTAGCGTATTATATAAGAAGATTCTGGCTTGCCTGGAATGAAGATGTCTTAAACTCTTTCAGATAAACGTCTCTGACTTGCAAATGCATTAACACATTTTTAACTTTTTCTCAACATTTAAATCCAGACCCATAACATTTGCATAATTGATACTTATCACATTCTCTTTAATATACAGTAAGTAGCAGGGGTAAAACAAGAAATTCTATTTTTTTTTTATTATATGAAATCTTGTTAATTTCACCCTACACTATTTTTAGTCGACTAATGAGAAACATATGTACTAAGTTTCATGAAAATCGCTCCAGCCTTTCGGAAGTGATGCTGGAACATACACACATACATTGACTTTTACTGTTGTGACAGATAGGGAGCGCTATTGCTCCCTTGAACCCTTGTCCAAGACGCCAGACACCAGATAAAAGTCCAAAAGTAGACTATATTTATTCTGCACTGTGCACAAAGCTCCCTCCTCTCCACAATACTCATTAAATAAATCACAATAAACCAATCCACCACTCCCAGACGCTTTGCCACCCTTCCACCCAGCTCAGCTTGCCGTCTGGGAGCTCCCACAATCCTTTTATCCTCCCTGACCCGGAAGTGTTCCAATCCCCAGTCCATGTGATCTCCTGTCACTTCCGGGTCAGATCAAAAGTCCTTTTCTTCACCCCAGAAGCACGTCATTCCCCTTGTCCATGTGACTCGGACGTACTTCCGGGGGCGTAAGGCAAATAATCGTCTTTCCTCCCTGTAGTGTCTCCTAGTGGCCCCCATGGCATCCAGCAGGGCTCTACATAAAGACTCCAATGTCCATGATGCCCTGCTGGTCTTCGGGGCTCCATACTGCAGGGAGGGCTCCACCTGACGGCTTGGGGGTATTGGCGGGGATGAACGGCCGGCCATACACCACACTGTATATACAGAGATTGTATGATAACTGACTCATGATGCACTGAAGCAGTCTGAACAAAACATATTGTTGGAAAACAAAAGTCTTTAACAACACTTTAGTTTTTACATACAGTATACTATCTATACTTATTCATAGCATTGAGTACATACTGTATATCATATGCCATGTTTACTTACTAATCCAAGAGTAAGTATAAAAGAGCTGGTGAGGCAACCTTTGGCTGTAATGCATCAAATATCTGGAGTGATTTACTGATTGATATACGTCAGGATAATAATGGAGGGCATTTTAAAAAACCTTCTAAAAACCCATTTTTTTAATTTGACTTTTCATGATTGCATTTTATTTCTGCCATGTTTTATGGACTATATTACGTATTGCAGAGAAGGTCAGAAGGAATTGCATTGCATGTTTGTGGATTTTTGAGAAAGCGTATGACAGGGTGCCAAGAGGGGAGTTATGGTACCGTATGAGAAAATTGGGAGTAGCAGAATTGTGTGTGAGAGTGGTGCAGGATCTGTATGAGGACAGTGTGACTGTGGTGAGGTCTGTGGTAAGAATATTGCCCTGGTTCAAGGTGAGAGTGGAATTACATCAAGGATCAGCTCTGAGCCCTGTCCTGTTTACAATGGTGATGGACAGGTTGACAGATGAGGTCTAACATGAGTCTCTGTGGATTATGATGTTCGCAGATGACATTGTGATGTGTAGTGCAAGTAGACAACAGATTGAGACAAACTTGGAGACGTGAAGGTACACACTGGAGAGAAAGGGAATGAAAGTCAGTAGGGGTACGAATGTGTGAATCAGAGGGAAGGTAGTGGAAGAGTGTGACTGCAAGGAGCAGAGGTGGTGAAGGCAGACAGATTTAGTCCTAAGCAACAGAGAATGTGGCAGAAAGGTGAAGAAGAGAGCGCAGGCAGAGTGGACTGGGTGGAGAAGAGTTGCAGGAATGATTTGTGATAGAAGAGTAACTGTAAGAGTGAAAGGGAAGGTCTACAAAATGGTAGTGAAATGAGCTATGTTGTGTGGTTTGGAGATGGTGAAACTGACAAAAAGACAAGAGGCAGAGCTGGAAGTGGCAGAGTCAAAGATGCTATGATTTCTGCTCGGGCTAATGAAGATAGACAGGATTAGGAATGAGTATATTACAGGGACAATGCAGGTGCGACAGTTTGGTAACCAAGTGAAAGAGGCTAGAATGAGATGGTTTGGGCAGGTGCAGAGAGTAGATGAGGGGTACATCGGGTAAAGAATGTTGAGGATGGAACCGTCAGGCAAGAGGAAAAGAGGAAGGCCGAAGAGGAGGTTTATGGATGTGGCGAGGAAGGACATGAAGGCAGTCAGTGTGGCAGAAAATGATGTAAATGGCAGGGATAGATGGAGACGGATGAATCACTGTGGCAACCCCTAAATGGGAGCAACCAAAAAAAGAAAAACAAGATGTTATGTATGGCAATATTGTATATTTTTAAAGATATGCAATCCTTACTAACCCCTACTAGTCCACCACTGCCATCTGAGCAAAGTTCTCTGTAGTCATCTGTGATGCTTGAAGGGATGTGGACACTCCAAATGTCGACAAGTCCACTGCACTGAATCTTCAAGTGTGGTGAATCAAAATAATGATAAACTGCTTAAGCACATTTATATTTGCTTGAATGCCCAATTGAGGCTGAGTGGTCTTTCAGTCTTGGAACCCCTACAGGTTTATTTTCAAAAGTATCTCATAGAATGGAGTTTTTATTGTCATCTCCTGCCTGGCCAGCTGACCATAGCGTTGCACTTACTGTTATGACTATTAGAATTTATTTAATAATAATTTAATCCATGCCTCATGTTTCAACCATTTCTGTTTGTTTACCTTTATTATATAAGTTGGTATTATTTTGTCTGTTTTCATTCATTTTTGTGTTTAATTTTTTTTTTCTTGTAATTGTAATTTTTTCTTTAACTTCTTATAAAGTGCTTTAAGCTACACTTGTTGCTTGAATATAGCTTGAATATATGGCATAAAAATAAATGCTGTTGTTGCCATAAAAAACATTTTAATTCTAATTAAGTTTTATTTAATTATGTGGCTTTTCACAAAGAAGGTTTTAATTTTCTTAGACTCCAGTGTCAACAACTTACAATATACAGTAAGGCAGTCCCTGGGTTATGTACGAGATAGGGACTGTAGGTTTGTACTTAAGTTGAATGTAAGTTGGAACAGGCACATTATTTTAATAACAAATGCTCTTGTAACTAAGTGCTCTGCCAATGAATGATGGAGTTTCACCTCTCTCTGCCCTTTTTATTATTTCTACTTTATTTTCAATGGTGATGGTTTTTATCTTCTTTACTGTATCACCAGCACTTGCATTGGATTTGTGTTTCAGAGACATTGTTGAAGGGTGAAGACAAAAGGTTAAGATGAGCTCTTCTGCACAGCGCTGTACACGTTATCACAGCAGGAAGGCACCCGTCGTCAACACGTCTGATGTACTGATGAGAGACAACTTCCTGCTATGTGCGTAACAGTACAAGCTGGTTTATTATTGAGAATGAATGGTGGCAGCGAGGGGCGATTCAACACAGTCACCTCCACTACATTATGCTGCCTGTAGCATCTGCCCACCGAGAATGAACACGGTGCGGCCAATGGCGGGTTGTGAAAAGCCCATCACCACCCCCATTCAACAGGCGGCCACCCGAGGCACACTACAATGCTACCCCCCACCGCCCTGTTCACCCTCAATGGCCTCCATTCAGCCACAACCGGGTCACCGCTTGCAGCATCACCAGCCGCCCACCGAGAACGAACTGGGCAGTCGTGTGTGGTGGACGGGCAGTGAAACACCCCCCTCCGCTCCATCCAGCCTGCGTCCAGTCAGGAGCAGTAGCTGTGGTGGTGTGGTGAGCGGTCAACGAACTGCTTCATCAAGCCTCCGTCCTGCACACGAGCGATAGCTGTGGCCCCGGAAACTATGGACCATGGGTCACCGCTTGCTGCCAGGAGCCACCCAAGGGACACTACACTACGCAAGCAGTAAAATTGCCCCCCTTCAGCCTCAGTCCAGCCACCGCTTGCAGCGTCCCCAAGCGGCAGTTACTGAGGCACATGCGTCACAGCTGTGGCCCCGTTCGTAAGTCGTAGGTCAGATGTCCGCAACTTGGGGACTACCTGTATATCTTTAAACAATGATGTCCTCTTATGTTCCAGAAATTAAATTTCTTTACTAAATTGATGTTTCATACATTCCTGCTTTAGGAGAAGTCAATAAAAATGTTGTAGATTGTATTTTATTTCCCTATCACTATGCATGTAATTAGATATGCGTGCTAATTAGAAGAAATGTTGTTTGGTTCTGTATTTTCAGTAACTCTGTAATGTTTTTAAATAAGTGTAAACTCTCTAAGTGTGATAAGAAAGCTGAATTGAATTTATTCAGCTCCCAAGTGCCACATATACCAGGACTTGCCGAGGTGCCCACTTTTTAAAAACAATCATATTGATTCAATTCAATTCATTTAAGCCTTATAGAACACATTTCCTTTCAAATTCCCAGTGTAGTGCACATAAATACAAAGGTAGTTCAAATAAAATAAACCAAATACTATCCAATGAAAAACACACAATACATCACATACATTATATTAAGATAGCAATGCCTAGAAGTCTGCAGAAATTCTAAAAAGTGAATTTCTGGGGCCCGCAGTCAAGAAGGAATGTTTTTCAGCAGCATATCATCTGGATTGTGTAAATATTGTGACCGCTGGGGGGTGTCTGAGACAGACACAGCTTTACCGACTCAGTCCCGGGTTCAAATAAGCCTTTTATTCTCCACTTTTCTTTAACAATCAGCTTGGCCACAGTCCACTAGCTTTTCTTTTCTTACTGTCTTCCTTGCTCCACCTCCACCCAAGTAGAGCTTTGTGTCACTCTGCTCCTGACTCTGACTCCCCAGCCTGAGGTGAGGAGACTTCTTTTAAAGTCGTACCTGCAGGAATTTCCAGCACATTAGAGGCGTAGCTCACATGCACTTCTTGGTCACACTGAGCTTTAGAATAACATGGGAGCCTCCCTTCCATAACTCCCTCCAATGGCATGGAAGGACCCCAACAGGGCCATCTGTCAAGACTACATCTCCCATGCAGCCTCCCTAACACCACCATGCAGATGCTGCCACCCAGTGTACCGGAGGAACCTATGTTCCTGGGATGTCATCTCCCATTGTCCATTCATTATCTTGGCCTCCCGTCTACAAAACAGGACACTGATCCCTCCAGCTGGAATGTCCATCTACTGTTGATCCATTGTGACAGCCTTCCAGCCAGGTAAGGAGACGTCACCAATCCTGTCTGGGATGCCAGTCTATCCATATTTTCCATTACAATATCTACATATCTTTATGGGTCCATCTGTGCTGAATTACATCAAAAGAACATTCATTTGGAAATGAGAGGAGCCACAGATCTGCAGATAGTAGTATCACAGACAGCAGAAAGGAACTTTCAAGTTGACAGAGTCTGCTCTTCACAGCTTCAGTTGCTACAATTGAAGACAAATTCTGTTTCAACATTAACAGCACAAAAAAGAACATGCAGGACAGTGCTTCTTTGCATTTTTCAAGAATAATATTATTCATGGGGCATACACTTATGTTTTATGGCTAGGTATAAAATGTCATTTTGAATCACATGTCCAATTTTCTATTGCAGTAGTGCTGATCTATTTTAGTTCTGGATTTGCATTCAGATAGTAAAATCAGTAAAAAGGAGGCACAATATAAACTTATCAAGTGTTTTACTTGGAATTGCAGTGGCATGGTGGTGCAGTGATTAGTGCTGCTGTTCCCTCACTGCCTTCTAATATTTACTACTTAGACAGTCTGCACTTTGATTTGTGGAAACCTTAAAATTGTTGCATGATGTAATTTTCTTGTTTTAAATTTTGCTTTAGCTCAGCTGAATATGTTTTTAAAAGTTAAAATTTGCAGCACAATAAGCAGAAGTTCAATAATGGAAAATGCTGCATATGTACAGTAGATTGTTAATGGTTTTGTCTTTTATATGGATAAGTAAATCATGATATGTATGAAGAGCCCCGATTAGCCTGCTGAAACACAAATGTTTGGTGAACCACTGCATTATGTCCACAAGGTGGCACTGATAGACTGCCATATGTATCAAAGTGTTGGCATTACACTGAAAATGCACTTAAAATAAATACTCTGTATATACAAACATACTGTGTACTGTGCACATATACACGTGTGAAATTTAATAATATAGCATGTCATTCCCAAAGCTGCTCAGTCCAAGTCAGGGTCACAGAGGGAGTTGAATTTTGTTCTTGGAAGCAGTCTGGATGGATTGCCAGTCCACTGCAACTGAAATTTGGTTTTCTATAATGCTTTTATGGTAGACATATTTGACTTTGGCAGGTTGACTTGTATGTCCCACCGACTCTTATTGATATAAGGTGAGGTTTGTGTGTCATCCTGATAGGTGTTTCCATGAACAAACTTAATGAAGGGAAGAACCAACTCAATGAGAGAGGTCTGTGACTGTTGAAATAATAAGCGAATGAATCTCATTATAAATGACATATTATGACTGACTCCAGAAGCCAGGCCTGATGCTTATGTTTGTTAACAAGTGTCTGAAAAAAATCCAGAACTGCAACTGCAATGATAAATACCTAGGCAATGTACTGTATAGTGTAATGCCTACTGGGTGAGATATGTACGCAGAGAAGATTGAATTAGACCTCCTCAATGAAAGCTGGCTCTTGAGAAGTGGAATACCATTTACCTGGAGAGTAAGGAGCCCAGGACTTATACTGTAGGGAAAAGTCAAGGCAAGTCAAGTCAATTTTATTTATATACAGTAGCACATTTTAAACAATAAAGGTTTACCAAAGTACTGTATAGCTTCTTCAAAAATACTAATACAGATATAGATACAATAACTGAAACATCAAAAATAATTAAATGAATTACTTAAAAAAAGTATAAAAAGCTAAGGCAAAGTGATAGGATTTGAGGTGGGATTTAAAAGTGACCACAGTTGGTGCTCATCTAATATAAAAGGGTAGACTGTTTCAATGCTTAGGGGCAGCTACTGCAAAGGCACAGTCCCCTCAAAGCTTAAGTCGAGACCTTAGCATGACCCACTTACCTTTCCTGTCAAAAGCTCTTGAGCGTGTTATAGCCTCCCAGCTCACCAATTACTTAACCACTAATAACTTGATGGAACCCTTTCAATCTGGTTTCAGGGTGCGGCACAGCTGTGAAACTGGTCTGCTACGGGTAACCAATGATTTGCTTATGGCAGCAGACTTTGGACAAACCAACATGTTAATTCTATTAGACCTCAGTGCAGCATTTGACACTGTCAGACATGACATTCTACTGTCCAGAATGGAGAACATGCTGGGTATCTCTGGCACTGCCCACCAGTGGCTCAAGTCCTATCTGACTGATAGGCAAGAGTTTGTTAGTCTTGGCAACAGCAGATCCAGCTCGGCGCCAGTCACACAAGGAGTTCCTCAGGGCTCTGTCCTCGGCCCTCTTCTCTTCTGTATTCATATGCTTCCCCTTGGCCATATTATTCGTAGCTATGGACTGGGTTATCATTTTTATGCAGATGATACTCAACTCTACTTCAATGTTAAAAGTGGAACTTCATCAGAGCTTTCTCAGCTCACAACCTGCCTTAGTGAAAATAAAACCTGGATGGAGCAGAACTCTTTAAAATTAAACTGCAACAAAACTGAACTCCTGCAAACTGGGACTAAAATGCAACTTAATAAAATGAGTTCCTTCCCAGTCCATCTTGGCGGTGATCTCATCAGACCTGCCTCTACTGCAAAGAATCTTGGTGTCATTTTTGATTCCTCCCTCTCTTATTCCGCCCATATAAATCACATTAAGAAACTTTCTTACTTTCACCTCCATAACATATCCCGTGTACGCTCCTTCCTCTCCTTTTCTAATGCTGAGAAACTTGTCCTTGCTTTTATCACATCCCGCATAGATTATTGTAACTCACTGCTGGCAGGTGCCCCTTCTAATCTTATATCACAGCTCCAGCTTATTCAAAACTCAGCTGCAAGAGTCCTTACTCAAACCAGCAGCAGCAAGCACATCACACCCATCCTGCTCCGTCTTCACTGGCTCCCTGTGTCTTACAGAATCGAATATAAAATCCTACTAATAACCTACAAAGCCTTAAATAACCTCGCGCCAAACTACATCAGTGACCTTCTCCATCACTGTGTCTGTCCGCCCTCTAAGGTCCTCTGATTCTGGTAATCTTGTTGTGCCTGTGGTATAGCGGGTAAACAGCGCTCTCAGTAAGGGCCAGTTTTTAAATAAATAATCACCGTACTTGAGGCGGCTTCGTGAGGGGGTGTAGTGGTTGTAGCAAGCCGCAGGGCGATTTCCGGTGTGGGCGTTTCTCACCGAGTGCACAGGTGAGGAACTGCCCACATCCGTGATTGTTCCTGTGGCTAATGTGCTGCAGCTGCTATGGCCCCTCGCTAGATAAAAGAAGGACGGGAAGAAAAAAAAAAGAAAGACAGAGGTTGCAGAGAAGAATGCAGGAAGCAGGAGTGAGATAGCTGGTTGAGAGAAAGAAGGAGAACGAGCAAGTGCAGGCTCACTCTGTATACGAGCAGCTGGGAGAGGCGAGCCCAAGTGAGGTGTTTGGCCGGCACCTGAGGGCCGAGGGTAGTGGTCGCTCCTGTTGAGCGATTGTTTGGAGCAGGAGTGACCGAGAGAAGGTTGGCTCGCCGCAGAAAAGACAGGCAGCGGGAGTCGGAGATTGGGAAGAGAAGCACCAGTGTGAGCGTTCTGGTTTCTGGGGAGCCCAAGTCTCGGTCTAGGTGAGCTGAACCGGAGCCAGGAATCAGAAGGCCACCAGATCAGTTGAGTAGGAGAAGGTCAGCTGCAGGTATGGCGACTCTCCTGTTGCAAAGCCCAATGGGAGAAGCACGGGAGCTGCCAGGTAAAAAGACACCGGACTTTGTGTTTTTAAAGGATTGCTTCCAGCGTTGTTTTAAGGATTGTTTTTTCAATTTTTTGATTTTACCTCCATGTTCTTTTTATGGATTATTTATTGAACTTTATGAAAGCATTGCACTTTATTTTGAACACCTGTTTTGTTTGGATTTCATTTTAATAAAAGCACTTTTTCACTTTTTACCATCCCCTTGCTCAACTGTTGCCTTCACTGACTAGCTCATCGGTGACATTACTGACGGTGTTGGGTTGAAGAGTTCCCAAATAGCGATGGGAGCGTGGTGCCAGAACCCGCATCGTCACAGTGCCCCACACTAATCTACACTCTATGGGTGACAGGGCCTTCAGCTGTATAGCTCCCAGACTCTGGAATGACCTACCAAAATTAATCAGGTCAGCTGACTCCACGAATTCTTTTAAAAAACAACTCAGAACTCATCTGTTCAGGAAGGCTTTTAGCTCTATTTGACTTCATTCCCCTTCTCTCAGCCTACCTCTATGTCAAGATGCTCATGTAACCTGTATGTGTGTGTGCTAGACCATCAATTCTGTTGTCTGTTAGGCTTTTTTTTCTCTGAATTCACTGTCGTAATCTTCTTTATTTATTTATTTGGTTTGTACAATGCTATATACTGTATACTCTGCCGTTTATATTCTGTAAGCGCCTTGAGCATGGGAAAGGCGCTATATAAATAAAATGTATTATTATTATTATTATTATTATTAAGTAATTTCAGAAGGTCCACAAAGACATGAAGGTGCTGTCTATGGTCAAAGTCACATTGGCTCATGTGAACAATGGTGATCTATCTTGCGCTCCACATCAGAAGACCCAGGGTAGGTGAAGGAACACTTAAAAGCCTCCTGCGAGGTCCTTTACATTTAAGAGTTTTTAGTATTAGCCAAGATGATCATCACAAGGCCGGGCAAAGATAAAGAGAGAGAATGTTTGGTGATTGTGACTATTGTGAACTATGGCTGGCCGTTCATCCCGGCCAATACCCCCACACCGCTAGATGGAACCTTTCTGGCAGCATGGAGGTACCCCGAATTCCAGAAGGGCATCATGGATATTGGAGTTTTCCTTCACAGCCCTGCTGGATACTATGGGGGCCGCAAGGGGACACTGCAGGGAGGCTCAGAGACTTGTATTTGCCCTATAACCAGGAGTTTCGTCCTGGTCACAGGGACAGAGGGAATGACGTACTTCCGGGATGAAAAAGAAGAGCTTTTGATCTGACCGAGAAGTGCTAGGAAGTCACATGGACTGAGGGTTCAGCAGCACTTCCGGGTCAAGGACTATAAAGGACTCTGGGAAATCCCAGATAAATGAGCTGAGCTGGGTGGCAGGGTGGCAACGCGTCTGGGAGAGTGGAGGATTATTGATTATTGTGTTTATTTATATGAGTATTGTGGAGAGGAGGGTGCTTTGTGCACAGTATTGTTCAAATAAATTCATAATTTGGACTTTTATCTAGTGTCTGACATATTGTCTGAGGGTTCAAGGGGACGACAGCACCCCCTATCTATCACACTATGTATAGAAAATAACAATCTAATATAAACAAGTTAAATCAGAGCAATATGCAATTTTCAGTCCCTAAAGAAGAGGGCAAGCCAAATATCTAGATGATAAATAATATGAACTTCAAAGGAGAGCCCAAGTTCTCTCTTCAACCCATAACGTCCCCATCTGAGTTTTCCAAAATCCCTGTATTGGAAAACAGGTTGAGTATAGTGTAATAAGCATAAGAAAAGTGGACTAGGCAGCCCAGGATCTTAAAATCATTCAAACACAAGCCCCTCAAAGGATTGGAGCAGTCAGTCATATGCATGCATGTAGTATTGATTATAGTACTGTAGTTTTTTTTTTCCTACTTCTCAAGCCTTTAGACATCAGCATTACCACATGTCAAATTGTTCCTAATTTTCCTTTTTCCTCAACATTCATTTAATTTTACATCAGCTTGCTGTTGAGATCTATTGGCATTTCAGTGCTGGTCTTAATCAATATTTGTGGCACCTTAGGAATGCTAAGCCTGCAGTATTTAAAGATGACCCTCAGCACTTACAGTATAAACACTCTGTAGGAGGTAAATGATGCAGGGATGTTCATTTATGGATTTCTAAGAAAGACTCCACATATTTTTGTAAAAGTTAGTGCCAAGATCTGTAGATTGTAGAAGAGAACAGTAAAACAGATGAAACTGTTGGGGGTCGCCTGATCCCTTGTTAATTTGTTTGTTGGAAATTTAACGAGTAACTCGCCACTTACAAGTTTCTTCAAATGGTGATTGTGATGACGCATTTTTCAGATGCTTCAATCTATAGAAGACAGCATGATGGGCAGACACAATTTAGAGTGTCAGATCTTCTTCATCCACATTGGCAGTATCTGGATTGTGGAGTAAACAATCAGACACACATACTTCTGCTATTACCCACATTCCCCTCCTCTGTTACCGTTAAATCCATCCCTCATCTAAGATCATGTAAGCATATACATGAATTTGTTTAGATGGTTTACACAGGACATTTGTTTCATTAGGTGTTGATACACTGCATACACCATCTTTTACTTCTACATATACAAAACACAATATTGGTCTGAATGTTCCCTATACATTCCTAGACTCTTTCACTGATGTGGACCAAATTTTGCATAGTTATTCTCTAGGTATTCTCTAGTTTCGCATGAGTTATTCTCATCCAGACAAGATACACTACTTTGGATCTCAAAATTAATTTTGACCATGTTGGTCCCAGTGGGGTTTTTTGCCATGTGCTACAGCTTGCACGTAAGTTTCACTGGTTGGCACAGAAAAAGTGAAAAATGACCAGAGCTTTTTATTACTTACCTGGGCAACTCTGTGTGCTGCTCCTACCTATTGCAATAATGGTAGACCTGATCAAGAGTGGAAGTTCAGAGCAACACAAAGGAGAAACAAGGGATTGTTGTTTAACTCCTGCTTTGTTGGCTTTTCTTCACAAGTTAAGCATTACAAACTGTACAACTTGAACTAAGAGGATGAGTCAGACATGACAGTATTCATGCTAAAAACCCAGCAAAGAGTTACTGCAATTCTGAAATCCCATTGGACTCAAACAATAGAACAAAGTCTTAACTTATAAGAGCAGAGACATTAATAGAGAGGTAGTGTGGGATAGCTGGATGGGACAGCTGGCAATGTCAACAGGGTCACTATTTAAAAAACACATAAACCTTTGCTTTCGTCCCTTAACCCAATCTACAAGTATACCCAGGTGATGCCAGGTACTTCGACTGGTATCTCATTTTTTTCTAGTGCCTTTTTGCCATGTGCTGTTACTATAGATGGAGCTTTCAAGTACAAGATGAAAATGCATTAGACTAACAAAAAGATTTTACTTGTATATAGTATACTGCCAGCGGTAAGCCTTGCAAAGGATCCTCAGGCTGGAGTTTTATTACATTTTCATCTGCAAAATCCCAAAAAGCCTGAGGGGCATGACTAGACACCATGTCAAAATCTTTAAGTGTGTGAAGACTGTTTTATACTACTTTTGATATATTTTATCCATTTATATTTTATTATTTTGTATTTGCCTTTTTCACTTTGTGCAGAGAAAGCACATTAGAGACATGGGGACATCCTTGTGCTATAAGTAAAGAGATTTTGTAAATCAATCAATCAATCAATCAACATTTATTTATATAGCACATATTCATACAAAAAAATGTAGCTCAAAGTGCTTTACAAAATGAATAGAAAAATAGAAGACACAATAAAAAATAAACATAAGTCAAAATTAATTAACATAGAATAAGTAAGGTCCGATGGCCAGGGTGGAAAGAAAAAACAAAAAAAAAAACCTCCAAAGGCTGGAGAAAAAAATAAAATCTGTAGGGGTTCCAGACCACGAGACCGCCCAGTCCCCTCTGGGCAATCTACCTAACATAAGTCAAACAGTCCTCTTTGTATTTAGGGTTTTCATGGAAGGACCTGATGATGATGGTCACGTAGACTTCTGGCTTTCAGTCCATCAGTGTTGGAGCATCATGATGCTTTGAGTAGGTGGTGGTGGCACAGGCCGCCACCACAAAGAAACCGGAAAAAGAAACAGAAGAGAGAGTTGGGGTCAGTACGGATTTTAGAGCCACTATGAATAGTTATTGTGATGAATTGAACATACAGAGTATCAGTATTAAGTTAAAGTGAAGTTATGAGAAGGCCATGTTAAAGTAATGTGTTTTCAGCAGTGTTTTAAAGTGCTCCACTATATTTGCCTGGCGA